>NW_012112919.1:5064675-5066460 GCF_000951035.1 Colobus angolensis palliatus | reverse complement strand
CTCTACTAAAAAAATACAAAAATTAGCTGGGAGTGTTGGTATACACCTGTAGTCTCAGCTACTCGGGAGGCTGAGGCAGAAGAATTGCTTGAACCTGGGAGGCAGAAGTTGCAGTGAGCAGAGATCGCCCCATTGCACTCCAGCCTGGGCGGCAGAGGGAGACTCTGTCTCAATAAAAAAAGAAAAAAGAAAAAAAAAAAAGAGATTAAGACAAAAATCAAGCAGTTCTTTGAAACTAATGAGAACCAAGATAAAACAAACCAGGATCTTTGGGACACAGCTAAGGCAGTGTTAAAAGGGAAATTTATAGCACTAAATGCCCTCATCAAAAGTTTAGAAATACTTCAATTTAATATCACAACTAAAAGAACTAAAGAAGCAAGAGAAAACCAATCCCATATGTAGCAGATGACATGAAACAACCAAAATCAGAGCTGAACTGAAGGAGACTGAGACGCACACACACACACACAGAAAAAAACATTCAAAAAATCAGTGAATTATGGAGTTGGTTTTTTGAAGAAAGTAATAAAATAACAATATTATTTATAGATACATACAAATGTAATACACTATGCAATATTTACTGCAAATAAACATATCACTTTTATAATAGTGGTTACTTCTAGGGAGAAAAAGAGTATTGATATCTGAAGGGACTATAAAAGCATTTTTATCTGTTGTGTTTTACCTCAACAATTTTTTGAAAGAATTTATTAATTATGAGAATTGATAATAAAATAGATAGACTGCTAGTATATTAGTTAGAGCTCCCTAGAGGAACCGAACTAATGTATATTATACATTTATATGTAAAGAAGAGTTTATTAAGTATTAACTTACATGGTCATAAGGTCCCACAATAGGCTGTCTGCAACCTTGAGGAGCAAGGAGAGTCAGTCCAAGTCTCAAAACTGAAGAACTTGAAGTCCAGTGTTTGAGGGCAGGAAGCATCCAGCACAGGAGAAATATGTAGGCTGAGAGTCTAGGCCAGTTTCTCGTGACATTTTCTGCCTGCTTTACATTCACTGGAAGCTGATTAGATTGTGGGCACTAGATTAAGGGTGGGTCTGCCTTCCCCAGCCCACTGACTCAAATGTTAATCTCTTTTGGCAACACCCTCACAGACACACCCAAGATCAATACTTTACATCCTTCAATCCAATGAAGTGGACATCTAGTATTAACCATCATGGCTAGCTACACAAATAAAGAAGAGAAAAGATCCAAATAAACACAATTAAAAACAACAAAGAAGATATTACCACGACCCCACAGAAATACAAATAACCACCAGAGAACAGTATGAACATTTCTATGCATGTAAACTAGAAAATCCAGAAGAAATGAATAAACTCCTTGTCACATACACCTCCAAAGACTGAGCCTGGAAGAAACTGAATCCCTAAACAGAACAATAATGAGCTCTGCAATTGAATCAGTAGTATATAGCCTACCAACAGAAAAAAGTCCAGGACCAGATGGATTCACAGCCGAATTCTACAAGATATACAAAGAAGATCTGGTACCATTTCTACTGAAACTATTTTAAAAAATTGAAAAGGAAAAACGAATCCTTAACTCATTCTATGAGGCCAGCATCGTCCTGATACAAAAACCTGACAGAGACACAACTTCAGGCCAATATCCTCCATGAGCATCGATGCAAAAATTCTCAGCAAAATACTGGCAAACAGAATGCAGCAGCACATCAAAAAGGTTATCCATCATGATCAAGTCGGCTTTAACCCTGGGATGCAAGGTTTGCTCAACATACACAAATCA
>NW_012112919.1:5060068-5060420 GCF_000951035.1 Colobus angolensis palliatus | reverse complement strand
TGAGAGGAGGTGGGGATGGTTAATGCATTAAAAAAAAATCAGAAAGAATAAATAAGACCTGCTACTTGATAGCACAACAGGGTGACTATAGTCAATTATAATTTACTTGTACATTTAAAAATAACTAAAATCATATAATTGAATTGTTTGCAACACAAAGGATAAATGCTTGTGAGAATGGATACCCCAGTATTCATGATGAGATTATTATACATTATATGCCTGTATCAAAACATTTTGTATACCCCCAAATATATATATCTTCTATGCACCCACACAAATTATAAATTAAAATAAATTTAAGAAGTAGAAATATTATAAATAATACTTTAACCAACAATGTAATAAAACT
>NW_012112919.1:5058274-5059718 GCF_000951035.1 Colobus angolensis palliatus | reverse complement strand
GAGGGATATTCAGGAATCTTTACTTATATTAGTAAAGATTCTTCTTTAAATCAAGAGAAAATAACTGATTTCTTTAAGTTGGAGGAGAACCCTCCTGCGTCTAATATTGTACTGTTTATGCTTATTTCTGAAATGTTTCAACATAATGTTACTGGGATCATAAAAATCATTTTAGCATTTCCTGAACATAACAAATGATCCATGCTTAGTTTTAAATAACTTTGTTTTAATTAGGAAAGTAATTTGTGCTTATGGTAAACTTCAACTGCACAGAAATGAACTAGATAAAAACTAATAGTCTCCTTTGCCATACCCTTGTGCTCTCAATGTCCCTCTTCCCAGATAAGACTCTTAAAAACATGATCATTCTTTCCAGAAGTATTCTGCTTCTCTTCTTTGATAAGACAAATTGGAGTGTTTTATATACATTGTTTGGCAACCTCCTGTTTTTCTTTTTATTTAACAATAAATATTGAACATATTTCTTGATCAGTACTTTTATTCTTAGTTAATTGTTTCTGACGTCAGCATAACATTTCATTGAATGGCTGCACCATTTCTTTAAGCTATTTTCCAATTGATGGCATTTGGTTGTTTCTAAACTTTTTATTTTATTTTGTAATTTACACCCAATAATATGCTAATTTATGTGGCACTCAATCACAATTAAAGCGTAATCATTTACCTGCGAGAAGGGATGGCAGGAGGAAGGAGGTCCACAGTTCTTACTGTCTTCATCATCTCATGGAATTATCATTTCTTCTTCAGGGATGTTCTGTTTTCCTCATCTTATTTAATCTCATGATGATACCAATATTTCTCAGATTTTAGAGAATACATTCACACTGCCAAGAATTTAAGAACCTCCCATTTGTGGACTTCTAATAGGGAGAATCAATTAAAGGATTGGTGAGGAGTTCCAGAGAGATGGGAGAGAAACGAGTATCTTGTCATCAGGGGTCCAGGTTTAGCACCTCAGGTATCTAAAGAATATAACTCTGAGAGTCATCTTCATAGAAAATCTGAATACTTTTAGATCCCATGAGTCTAGTCAGACCTGTACGTATATATAGGAAATACCTTTTGTTGAATTTTCTTATATTTGAGGTCCCTTTTTCAACCCATTTTGGCCTGTCTCAATGATATACACACAGTTATCGCAGTGTTCCATAATTTACATTTGTATTGGCTCTAATAATGATGACTTGTTGGTCAGAGATCTATAGAGTGGGTTCCCAGAAATAATAAAAATTGAATAGCCATAAGGTATAATTAATACAACTCAGTCCTAACTGCTGCATGAATCCAAGTTGATTTGATTGGAATGATTTATATAAGCCCTCAAAAAATATCAGGGTGGGAAGAACACTAGAAATGCTTCGAGTTCTCAGTACTCACAGGTGGAATCAAAGACAGTGGTTATATATATATATATATATATATA
>NW_012112919.1:5052536-5057954 GCF_000951035.1 Colobus angolensis palliatus | reverse complement strand
ATCTAATTTAACAACTACAGTTTACAGGAGAAACCCAGAGAGGCTGAATAAATTGCTAAAGGTTTCACAGCTGGTTAATAGCAGAACCAGGACTGGAATCAAGATCTTAGTTCAGTGTCTCATTGTCTCAAGTTTGTTTATGTGTTTTTGATATCTGTAAGCCAGAAAACTTATATGACCGCTGTAGGCTAAGCTGATTTTACCACTAAAATATAAAAAAGTATTAGCCACTTTCATGTTATCCTGGTCATTTTAGACAGATTCAAACTGTCAAAATAACTGATCGATTTCTTGCAACTCAGGGTCACTTGGAGAAGAAACTCTCAAAAGTAATTATTAAACCATTACCTAACTTTCACTGAGAAATTTTCAAACTGTTATACTAAATTTTAATAATAAAGTAAAAATAAAGTAAAAAATAAAGTAAAAAAGAAAAGTCATATACTAGGTTCAGTTTTAAGGAAAGTGCTAGGGTGTGATCCATCAATTGCAACTTGTTTGAAATATTTGTGGTCTGCATTTTAGTGGGAAATTACTAAGGGCAATGGAATAAAATGGAGTTTCCCTGCTAATAGAAAAACCCATGGTAGTTTAGACTTGAAAAATCCAATCATACTACTTTCTAGTGAGTGAAACATATAGATTAAAATCTAGGGATGGATCTACTATAGCACTTGAATCACACTGAATAATAGGTTTGGTTCACAAATTGCTGCTTGGGGTTACACTTACACAATAACAAGTTTCCTAGGATGAAGTCAAGAATACATTTACTTTCCCTGTATTTTAAAGAGAATGCGGTTCCTGGGCACCTATTGGTACCTGCTAGAAATCACTTAGTGTCTACCTAGTAACTTTTAACAAGCCAGAATTTGGGATTTTGACCTCTAATTATAGGGCTGATGTTTGTTTTCCTAATGCTATACTGCCTGCATTTTGATTAATCATCTGTTACATTTGATGCTTGTATTGTTTGCTGTTTCTGACAAAGAAGCCTTGAATTCTTTACTGATTACAATTGTGAACTCTGAAGTGACTGAATGTTTATTTCATGTTACTGTTGTCCCTTGGGATGCCTTGAACAGGACTTCCTTTTAACTTTTCTTTTCCTTTTTCCTTGTGCTTTTCCAGGGATGGAAGTCTTAGCTACCGTATTATCCCCTGGCTAGCCTGTCAAATCATTGGCCTTGGGGTGAGTGTCCATGTGTGACTGATGTGTATGTAAAGATGTATCCCCTATCTGTCTACTCTGAGACACTATTGTGGTCTTATAAATATCATGCTGCAGTCACTGGATTTTGCCAGTGTGAAGGCCATGGCTGTCACCCTTGAGGCAACTTTTGCAGTTTTCTTCAATTTACCTAATTCTTTCCCTATTTTCTATTTAATCTTTTATTTTAGGTTTGAGGGTACATGAGAAGGTTTGTCACATAGGTAAACATGTGCTATAGGGGTTTGTTGCACAGATTAGTTCCTCAGCCAGGTATTAAACCCAGTACCCAATAGTTATCTTTTCTGCTCCTCTTCCTTCTCCCACCTTCCACCCTCAAGTAGACCCAGTGTCTGTTGTTCCCTTCTTTGTGTTCAACCTACAGAGAGGGAGGAAATATTTGCAAACTATGCATCTGACAAAGGTCTAACATCCAGTGTCTATAAGAAACTTAAACAAATTTATAAGAGAAAAACAACCCCATTGAAAAGTGGGCAAAGGACATGAATAGACAGTTTTCAAAAGAAGACATACATGATGCCAACAAGCATATGAAAGAAAGCTTAATATCACTGATCATTAGAGGAATGCAAATCAAAACCACCATTAGATGCCATCTCACACAAGTCAGAATGGCTTCCCTTCTAATACATTAGGAGATTTCAGAAGTTCCCTCCAAGCTACTGGCACAATTTCCAATCTTGAGGATTGACTAGCTTAAAGTCTTTCTCTATTCTCTCTGCATCATGGTTTAAATCAATTTTATAGCACAAAGAAAACTGTTGACCAAAAGAAACTTAAGCAATGGTATGAACTGCCATTTCTTTGACCTGGTAATTTTAGACTAGAAAATTATGTAACTGGATTTTAGAAATGCAAGAAGCTTTGTGCTTCAATTTCTATACATATAGAATGAGAAAGTAGGATTACAAAGCCTAGATTATTGCAGCAATTTCCTCATTGTTTTTACTGGCTCCTATTTTATCCCTGTCTAGACTCTTTTCCCTGTTTTCTGAACATGATTTTTTAAAAAATTTTTTTCTTTTTTTTTTTTTGAGATAGAGTCTCACTCTGTCGCCCAGGCTCAGTGCAGTGGCACAGTCTCGGCTCACTGCAGCCTCTGCCTCCTGAGTTCAAGTGATTTTCCTGCCTCAGTCTCCTGCATAGCTGGGATTACAATCATGCGCCACACCCAGCTAATTTTTTGTATATTCAGTAGAGATGAGGTTTCACCATGTAGGCCAGGTTGGTCTCGAACTCCTGACCTCAGGTGATCCGCCCATCTTGGCCTCCCAAAGTGCTGGGATTCCAGGCGTGAGCCACTGTGCCCAGCCTATTTTTGAGACAGGGTCTCACTCTGTCAACCAGGCTAGAGTGCAGTGGTACAATCATGGCTCACTACAGCCTCAACCTTCTGGACTCAAGTAATCCTCCTACCTAAATCTTCCAAATAGCTGGGACTACAGGCATGCACCACCAACACCTGGCTAATTTATTATTTTTTGGTAGAGATGGGGTCTCACTCTGTTGCTCAAGCTGGTCTCCAACTCTTGAACTCAAGTGATTCTCCTGTCTCAGCCTCCCACAGTACTGGAATTACATGTGTGAGACACCATGCCTGGCCCAGAACACTGTTTATTCCCCTTTTTAAATCTTTAAATTTTTGTTTTTATTTCAACAGTTTTGGGGGAACATGTGGTGTTTGGTTGCATGGAAAAGGTCTTTAGTGGTGATTTCTGAGATTTTGGTGCACCCATCACACGACCAGTGTACACTCTACCCAATTTGTAGCCTTTTATCCCTGCTGAGTCCCGAAAGTCCATTATATCATTCTTACGCCTTTGTGTCCTCATAGCTTAGTTCCTGCTTGTAAGTGAGAACATACTCTCTTTGATTTTCCATTCCTGTGTTACTTTACTTGGAATAATGGTCTCCAACTCCATCCAGGTTGCTGTGAATGCATTATTTCACTCCTTTTTATGGCTGAGTAGTATTCCATGGTGTGTGTATATATATACACCATATTTTCTTCATCTACTCGTCGGTTGATGGGCAAATGCTCTCTGGCCTCTTTCTTGATCAATGAGCTTCAGGGTAAAATCCTTAGCTTAAGAGCTTGTCTCCACTTCTCTAGTTCACATGTTCAAATGTGACTTAGCCATTGAATTCTGGTCCCTAACTGCTGCTTAGCTTTTTTTGTAGTTTCGTATTTACATACACTGTTCCTCTACCTGAAATGTCCCTCTTCTGTTCATCCCCATCTAACTTCTACTGATTATTTAAACATATTTTAAAAGTCCATTCTGTTACAACCTCAAAATATTGTTTGCTTATTCTCCTTCACTTAAAGATTGGTGAGCTACTCCTTTTTTACACTCCTAAGGAATACATTTTAATCATCTCATTGATTGTCAAGGACTTGTATTATGTTAAACAGGTGAAATTGCTGACTTTTCACAATTTTTTATTTATAAAATAGCAAATGATGTTTGTATTTTTAAACTAAGGATTATTATTCACATGATTATTGCTTTATTTTTTTGAAAAAAGAATAGCCCCTGTTAACTGAACTTCTCCTGTTAATAGGTAAGGGGGGAGATACAGAAGTCACCATTAAAATGTACAATTGCACGGGCTGAGAATTTCACATTTACCTTTTGAAAAGTCTTCATCAAGCTGTATTTGTGGATTTGATTTATCCCAGTCACTCTCTTTAATTGGCTAGGGTATCCCATTCCATTTAAAGATCTCAGCCCCTGGGGTCAGAGGGAGGAAAAGAGGAAAGGACTAGTGTGGAAAAGTACTGGATATTGATTCAGAGTGGGCAAGAGTGTCTTCAGGGTTCCCTGCTCCTTCTGCCCACAAGGAGGCCTTGGCAAAAGCACCTGAAGAAGAGACCCAGCTATGAAGGCACCTGGGCTAGGAACACAAATAGTGAAAACAGCATGGTGCGTAGGGAGGTCTGAGTCCTTGAGCACAACTCCCTTCTATTGCTATCTATTGTGAATTAGCATACACCAAGTCTTATGTAGGGAGGGCAGCTTCCCCCTGAGGCCAACCAAATAAAGTCTTTGTAATTCCCTATGGTCAGGCCTGAAAAATCACACATAGGTTTCTAATCAGGAGTTGGACTCTTCGGGTTTCTTTTAGGTTTATACAAGCCACTCTTTTTTGAGCAAGGTGATATTATGATTTTATATATGCATATACTCATACACACACACACACACACACACACACACACACACACACACAGGTTTTTGTCCACAGTTCCTGGCTCATAACTCCCATAGCCCTTGTTTCAGTCTTTCGTTATAATTAGTTGGGGTGCTTTAGGCCTCAGGTGCAGAATCTCCACCTTCTCCTGTGCTGCTTTCACCTGCCCAAGGCAGGGCTGTAATCTGATCATGAGACAAAAGACTTTCATTCCAGATAAGTTCTTGGCCCCTACCCTAGAAGATGAAATGCTATACAGAGAGGTTAACAAAAGTCTGGACAGGCCCTGCTGAGTTTAAATCATGCTCATTTTGTCCAATCATACTTCTACAGGGTGGTCAATCATGCTTACGTAATGAAGCCTCCATAAAAGCACAAGAGGACTGGGTTTGGATGAACTTGTGGACAGCTGAATACCTGGAGGTTCCTGGAGAGTGGTACACCCATGGAGGGCATGGAAGCTCCACGTCCCCTTTCCCTGTGCATGTTTTCATCTATATCCTTTATAATAAACCTGTAACGGTAAGTAAATGTTGCCCTGAGTTCTGTGAGGCACTCTAGCAAATTAACCAAATCCAAAGAGGGGGTCATGGGAACCCCAGTTTGAAGCTGGTCAGTCAGAAGGTAAGGAGGCCCAGATTTACAACAGATGGGGGACAGTTTTGAAGACTGAACCCTCATTCTGTGGGATTTGATGCTATCTCCAGGTAGATAGTGTCAGAATTTAACTCGATGCCTAGTTGCTGTCTGCTGTGTTGACTGTAGTTGTATGGGAGCAGAGGAAAAACATGGTTTGAGAGTTTTTCCCTAAAGTTTCTAATATCCTCAGGTGGGTGTCAGGAGCGTTCCTTTTCTGTTGTGTTTGGCTCATACCTCTTCTATCTTTATTTCCAGTAAACTCTGGGAGTGTGGTTAGTTCCCAGCACAGCCAGCCTTCCTTCCTTCCTTCCTTCCTTCCTTCCTTCCTTCCTTCCTTCCTTCCTTCCTTCCTT
>NW_012112919.1:5041116-5052486 GCF_000951035.1 Colobus angolensis palliatus | reverse complement strand
CCTTCCTTCTTTCCTTCCTTCCTTTCCTTCCTTCTCTTTCTTTCTTTCTTCCCTCCCTCCCTTCCTCCCTCCCTCCCTCCCTTCTTTCCTCCCTTCCTTCCTCCCTTCTTTCCCTCCTTTTTAAAAATTTATTATTATTATCTTGAGACAGAGTCTTGCTCTGTTGCCCAGGCTGGAGAGCAATGGCACCATCTGAGCTCACTACAACCTCCACCTCCCGGGTTCAAGCGATTCTTGGGTCTTGGCCTCCTGAGTAGCTGGGGTTATAGGCATGCACCACCATGCCCAGCTAATTTTTGTGTTTCTAGTAGAAATGGGGTTTCGCCATGTTGTCCAGGCTGGTCTCCAACTGCTGACCTCAAGTGATCCGTCCACCTTGGCCTCTCAAAGTCCTGGGATTGCCGGTGTGAGCCACCACACCTGACCCTACAGCCTTTTTTCTTGTGCTGCCACTAGAACAGGGAACCAACAACAGTCTCTCTTAGGCTCCTTCAGTCATGAGCCTCCATTGTTCACAGTTCAAGATCTAGTGTGGTCCCACCGAAGCCTCTCACCTTGGCCTGGATGTGAGAGAAAATCACCCATTCTCATTCTCCACAGGTGGGGATATAATGCCATAATCCTGAATATTTTTCCAAAGACACTTCTGCTCCAAGCTTCTTCAACTTCAACAATTCTATGAGATATGAGGTAAGTATACATCTATGGGCTATTAAAAACAGTCTTTCCTGTGCAAATCCTGCAGAGTAAGTCTAGACCATGTTTTTCTGATGTAAGTCTATTTGCTACTTATTATATTTATATTTTGTTAATTATTTTGGGAAACTGGACAAAATAGGGTAAACATCCCATGATACTTAAAACTCTGCTGAGAAAGAAACAATGTTATTTTTCTACCCTGATTTTATAGCTGAGGAAAATAAGGCATAAAGAAGTGAAATAATGTTTAACCAATATTACATATTTTATCAGGGTGCTGGGAACTTAATGTCTTTGATTTAATTCCTGTAGCCATACCCATCATAGTTTTACTAACAGTGTGACTGGGTGTAGGGAGATATAAAATAAATTTGGGCCTCAGTTTCCTTACCTTTAACTTAATTTCCTCAAAAAATTAACAAAGTAATGTTAAGTAAAGTTGACAGCAGGGGGCTGGTCCAATGTGGAAAATAGAAAATAGAAGCAGAACCAGAAAATAGAAGCATCACCCTTCCTTTAACAGTTTTCTCCATGCTTCTTCCCTAAACCCACAAACATTTCTAAAAAATTCCAATATGATTTTAAAATAACATACAAATTTATTTAAATCTTTGAATTTGCAATTAGGATACATTTTGACATCTTTTGTTCTATTGTAAGTCCTAGGGCAGAAAGGAGATGCCTGGGGGCAGGGTGGAGGTTGCTGTGTCTGAATGTGAAGAGGGAAAGCAATATCATATGACCAATCTTATGGGGGTGAGTAATTACAGAAGAATTTAGTGTCTGCGATGGAGACACTAATGGCACTGAAGGAAAAATATCTCAGTATAGTGCTGAAATCGGTAAAGGAGTTCAGCGATCAATGGTCTCAGGCAACTGCTGATTAATCTATGAGCAGGGCTTGTTTAGTAAATAAATGACCTAGACCAACGTTAACTTCAGCAGTTTGAGCTCTGAACACACAAATACGGATCAAAAAATAGAAACTGTCAGACACGACAGCAAAGGAATAACAATGCCTGGAAGGTGTCAAAGCATAATATATTGAGTAGATGACTGATATGCACTATAAGCAAATGTCATAACTCAGTAAGTGGAACCAAATTGGTTTTCTTGATTATTATGTGTTTGTATCTATATACACATACATATATCCTCTGATTGGAAGGAGAAGATTATTTTTGGTTCTACAATTCTCACTGCTGACCTGTGGAGAAAGGATTTTGTAAGAATTACTGCCCACTGGGAAATTTCAGGTTTGTAAAATATCTGGTGATCATTTCAGCAGAAAGATACAATTCTAACGTGAAATTAATGTCCCAAGTTCCTCCCCAGATGTAATTAGGCACGTCAGAAAGTGCTAGTTCTATCTTTCTGACATGCCAATTTCTTTGTCAAGTCTTGATCAAATACCTATTATTAGTCACTGTAAGAGTTAACCACACCTGACTTGTCTTTTGACACCCTTCATAAAATGGCTTACTAGTTCTGATGAAGCTATATTTCCTGATACTCCCCATCTTCCTTCTGTTCTATTCAGAGATGCCATTTTAGCAGTGGTTCTGGGACTAGTTGACTCCAAGTGTTGATTAACAATTATTAATCTAACTTGGTGCCAGGCATGGTTTTCCATATTAAGGCAGCAGAGGAGAGAAGGAAATTTGTACTTGATTGAAAAGGCTTCCTATGGACATTGGACAGTAATGCAAGGAATGTGCTTGGCTCTGTATATTCAGCTTAGAGGTGAATCTTTAGGACTAGGACTTCTGCCTTAGAGGACAGGCTCCAAATCTCTGACTGGGATATCTAGACAGTAGGCAATTCTTGGGAGTTGGGTGGGTTGTTCTTTCATACCAGGAAATCTGACTTCAAGCTATAGAGGCAAGTGGAGGATTATGGGAAATAAGATGGCAGAACTCCACCCTTTATATGTGATTTAGGCTAGGACTTTCGTCTTCAAGGGAATGTAGGCATCTAAGCAACATAATGCACAAAAGCTCAGTTGTGCATCTTTGGCTTGCATGGGAAGGGAGTCAGCATTTACTCTCCACATATAACCTGTGTACCCAGAATGCATACTAGTACCCAAAAGGCTGGTCTTGTTTGTCAGTGATAAAAATCCATACAAGTCACAAGAAAGTTCTAGAGCTGTCACTGGGACCAGACCCATCTGTAACACCTGTCGGTCTGGAGCAAGAATGTAAATATGGAGGCCTAATTCTATAAGTTTAATATTTAAGCTATTGTCAACTTAAACATCTGTTAAAAAATATGAGCCCAATTTCTATACTTCTATCTTGACAAATGCTTTTAAATGTGCAAAAGATTACATTTTTATGACCAAAAGTCATCAAAATATAAAAACTAAATTTCATTTCATTTAGTTCACTATTATTTCATGTATCCAGTTGGCTAATATAGTGATACTTTACACAAAGAAGACATACATGACTTACTATATATTTATATTGAAACTATTAAATTTATCTTTACTTTCATTCTCACAATTAGTCACTATGTTGTTATAATCAGTATTTCCACACTACTTTGAATACTGCTGACAGAAATGCCAATTAAACAACTTTTTTTGAGTCATTAAATTTCAATTTGGAGAACCATTTTGTAAAACCAGAAGCAACTGGAGTTGTCAATACAATTGTGAAACAATTAATTTTTAAAGTGAGCTAGAAATTCATGAAATGATATTAATATGAGAAAATATAATTGTTGAAAATTGATAAAATTTTTATCTATACATTTTCATTACTTATGTCACAATTTTTATCTCTTTTAAAAGCAATATTTAAATCCATGAAATATTTACCTCATTCTCTTCTGGAATTTCAATGCTAGAATATTAAAAAGAAAACTATGAATACTGGTATATTATCTTTTTTTCCAAATCTCTCTTCATTTGATGCCAAACCTTGACTTCAGCTGGCAAATACGTTCTCTTTAGAGATGAATTTAAGTAGTATTTGTATGTCAATCTGTAATGCACATGCAAAGTCTTGTTATCTTGTTTTAATTGTGGTATCACATTTGTTGGGTATGTCTCAAGGAATTTCTTTCAATTAAACACATATTTTCTCCAAAATTTGAAAATTATATCTATTTTTAAGGTATATAAAAATGTAAGGGGAACTTTCATTTCTCAGATGATGAAGTAGACATGCTTTTTCCTCATTCTTCCCTGACAACACCTGAAAATGCTGGACATTATATATAAAACAAATGTGACAAGATTCTGATAGGCTAATCAAAGATGACAGAATTACTAAAGACCTTGAGTCCCCCAAAATTATACAGAAGTAAGTTGCCTGGCTTTTTCTTTTATCTCATATACCCCAGGCTGAGTGCTGAAGAAGCCAGCAACCAGGAACATCATCAGAAACAGACCAAAAAGAAAAAAAAAAGAGGAATAAAAAGCCTCAATAAAACCCTGTTTCCTCTAGCTAAGGAATCATGAAAGGGGTAACCTAGCAAGACAGGAAAGTGAAAGGAAATAATTGCTCCACTGCGGCCAAACATCACAGAAAAAAACTGTGGCCCAAATGTCAGCTCCACCAGAAAAGACTGATGGGGGGTCTGGACTTCTGCCCTCATGAGGCTGTGAGTAGGTTCTCCAAACCCTTGACTAAAGTGGTATCAAAAAAGTCAAATGGGAAGCCAGGACTTTCACCCCCACAGGGCAATAATAAGCCCCTTACCCTGAAGTGATCCGGGGGGCCAAGTCGTGAGTTTTGACTTCCATGTCTACCTGGAAGTAACGATGCGACCCTCCCCCTCTGCAGGGGCGGTGTTAAGAGAGGCCTAGTGGAAGGTCAGGCTCAGCAGCCGTGAAGCCGCCCACACTGTGGTGCTGGTGGAGGACACGCGGGCGGCGGTAATGGTCCTGCTCACTCTTCCCAGCTGGAAGGCTTCAACGCCAGCAGTGGAGGACTGCGACTTTTCCACTGACCCAGAAGGATTAGAGGATTCTCCTCCTTGGGTGTTAAGAGTGGCTGAGTAGAGAATTTGGACTTTTACCCCCATGGCAGTAAAAAGAAAGTCTTCCTTTTTCCCACCACAATAGTATCCAAAGCAGCAGTTAAACAGATTTAAGATACAGAGTCTCATAATATAATACGAAAAAGGTCTTGGTTTCAACTGAAAATCTTTCATCATAATAAAGACCAGGGAGATCTCAAACTTCACTAAAAATAATAAATTCTGACATGGAGCTGAGAGAGATTTTGAAATTATTTGACAGAGATTTGAAAGCAGCCATGATTTTAAAACATGTTTTAACAAGCAATTTAGAAAAGCAACAAAATACAAAGATCCCAGCAGATAAACAGAAAATATAAAGAACAACCAGGTGCAAATTTTAGAAGTAAAAATTCAGTAACTGAAATAAAAATTCCGGTGGATGTCTCAACAGAGGAATAAAGATAGCATATGAAAAAATCAGTGAACAAAAAGATACGACAGTAGAAATTACCTAATTTGAGAGCAATACAGTGAAAAGAGACTGAAGAGAGAAAAGAAAAAACAAACAAAACAAAAAACAAAAACAGAACTTCAGAGACCTGTGGGACTGTCACAAAACATCTAAAATCTGTGTTATTGAAACCCCAGAAAGAAAGAAGAAGGGTGAGTTTGAAAAGTGTTCAAAGAAATAAATGGTTTCTCAAATTTGCCAAGGCTTTTTCGTATCTTTTTGTTCACTGATTTTTTTCATATGCTTTCTTTATTCCTCTGTTGAGACATCCATTGGAATTTTTATTTCAGTTACTGAATTTTTTCTTCTAAAATTTGCACCTGGTTGTTCTTTATATTTTCTATTTATCTGCTGGGATCTTTGTATTTTGTCACTTTTCTAAATTGCTTGTTAAAACATTTTTTAAAATCATGGCTGCTTTCAAATCTTTGTACAGACTCAAAATGGTGAAAGAATCTCAAATTAGAGAAACCTCCCAAAATTAATACCAAGATATATTTTGGTCAAACTTTTGAAAACTTAAAAGGAAACAAAGCAGAATCTTTAAATCAGTGAGATAAAAATAGCACCTTATCTACTGGTAAAAAAAAAAAAATGACTGGAGTTTTCATTAGAAAATGTGAAGACGAGAGAAAGTGGCACAATATTTTTAAAGTTTTGAAAGAAACAAAACAAAACAATTTATGAGCCAGAATCCTATATCCAGTAACAGTGTTTTTCAGGAAGGAGGGGAAATCACCCCATTCTGAGATAAAGGAAAATTAAGGTAATTGGTTGCCAGCAGAATTGCTCTAATAGCATGGCTAAAAGAAGCTGTCTAAGCAGAACAGAAACAACAAAAATGAAATATTTGAATATCATCAAGGAATAAGAAACCAGATTAATAAATATATCGACATATAAAATAGTATTTTCTTCTTTATTTGAGTTTTCTAATTTATGTTTAATGTTTGAAGAAAAATATGATACTGCTTGATGTGGTTCTAAATATACTTATTTAGAGAAAATATGTAACACAACCAAATTAAGAATAGAGGAGGGTAAAGAGATGTAAAAGAAGGTATGGTTTCTATACTTCATTTGAATGGTTAAAATGATGCATATACTTAAAATTATCTGCATGAGAATATTTCTTTTAACTTGTCAGCTGATATCTGTAATTCTATGCCTTGAATCTAATTTGATTAATTTGAAGTTGTACTCTTTGAACAGGGTCCAAATATTTTTCAACAATTATACACATGTGAATATTTTATATAGTTTCTTAAACTTTTATATAGTTTCTTAAAGTGTTGCTTTTATTATTTTTCTTTTCTTGAAGCATAATATATAAGGAAAAGTCCACATAAGTTTATACCTCAGGGAGTTTGCAAAATAGTGACTCTACCTATATAACCTGCACTCAGATAAAAAATGAGAACGTTATCAGCACCCAGAAGCCTTCTTTATTCCATTCCTCTTCATTTTGTTTATACCTCACAAGTAACAGCTATCTTGAATTCTAATATCATAGATTAGCTTGTCTGTTTTTGGACTTTATATAAATGGAATCACATGTTATACACTTTTTTTTTGCCTTTTTTAAATTTCAAATTATATTTGTGAGAGTCTTTCCTATTGTTACTTGTAGTCACGGTGTGTTCTTTTCATATACTGCACAGAAATCCATTGTATAAAGTTAAAGATGGGTAAAGACAGTGTGAAAATACTGACTCTCAATTAATTAAGGAAAGTATATTGATACTTGCTGCCTCTCCAGTGTCTTAACCGCATTTTCATGTTTGAGGATGAGGAGACCTCACTACTCTACAGTTCTACCTAAGAGATAATAACAATGCCTTCCAACACCTAACAACAGAGCCCAAAATATATGAAGCAACAATTTATAGAATTAAAGGGACAAATAGTTCAGAAATAATAGAGACTTTAAGACCCAAATTTCAATAATGGACAGGAAAAATAGGAGATAAGCAAGGAATTAGAAGAGTAGAACAACATTATAAACTCACTAAACTTAGCAGATGTCTATAGAATGCTACACTCAACAGTGGCAGAATATACGTTCTTCTTAAGTGCTCAGGTGCGTTCTCCACTATAAATCATATATTAGGCCAAAACACAAGTTTTAGTGAGTTATTAAAAGATTAAAACCTAAAAGTGTCTTAGATCACAAACCACAAGAGAATGAAATTAGAAATTAATACCCAGAAATTTGAAAAATTCACAAATGCACGGAGAAGAAAGGAAAACATTGTTAAGAAGTTAATGGGTCAAATAAAAAATAAAGCAACTTTTCTCACAGGTGAAATTTGAAAATACTTTCATATATATGAAAAAAAAGCCACCACACATGAAAACTTATGAGACGAAAAGAAAGCAGCATTTAGAGGGAAATGTATACTTATGAGCTCCTACATTAAAAAAGAGTAAAAATAGCAAATCAATAACATAACTTTCTGCCTCAAGGAACTAGAAAAAGAGAGAAAGCTAAACCAAAAGGGAACATGTCTGAACAGATCAAACTTGCAATGAAAAGTTAATATCAAATCTTCTTAAACTCTTTCACAAAAGCTGAAGAATAAATCCAAACTCATTCTATGAAGCTGATATTATTACCATGATACCAAAGCCAAAGACATAACAAGAACAGATCATTATGAAACAATACAACTAACAAATAAAGATGCAGAAATCCTCAACAAAATTCTAGCACACCTAATCCAGTAGCACATAAAAGGATTGTATACCATGACCAAATGGAATTTATCTGAGAAAAGAAAGGGTGGTTCAACCTATGAAAACCAACCAGTGTAATACACCATATTAATATAATCAGAAAAAAACACACATGATCATCTCAATAGGTAAATAGGTACAGTCTTTACAAAATGATAATGATGAAAATTCTCAACAAAATAGAAATAGGAGGAAACTTCCTCAACCATATAATGAGCATTTATTTTTAAATACCTACAGCTAGCATCAAACTCGATGATGAAAGACTGAAACTCTCCTCCTATGATTACGAACAAGGTAAGAGTGCTTCGTTTTTCCCTTTTGTATTTAATAATTGCACTACAAGTTTCAGTCAGGAAATAATACAAGAATAACAAATAAAAAACATCCAAATTGGAAAGTTAAAATAAACCATCTATTTGCAGAAGGTATAATTTTATATGTAGAAAATTCTAAATAATCCACAAAATTTTATAGCTAAGAAACCAATTCAATCAAGTTGCAAGATACAAGATTTATAATGCACATAAATTAGTTGTGTTACACTCTAGCAATGAACAATTCAAAAGTAAAATTAAGAAAACCATTCCATTTGAAATTCCATCAAAAATAATAAAATACACAGGAATAAATTTAACGAAGGAGATGCAGGTTTTATACATTAAAAAGTACAAAATAGTGTTAAAAGAAATTTGAAAAGACCTAAATAAAAGGGAAAACAGTCTGTGCTCATGGGTTGGAAGATCTAATATGACAAGACTTAAGATGGTAATAGTCCCCAGATAGATCTACAGATTCAATGCAATCCCTATAAAAATTTCATTTTTTTCCAAGAATGAACAAGTTGATCCCAAAATTTATATGAAATTACAGGGGACGCCAAATAATTGAAACAATCTTAAAACAAAGACCAAATTTTGAGGACTCATACCTACCATATTAAAAATTATGACCAAACAACAGTAATTAAAACAGCGTGGTTCTGGCATAAAAATATTCATATAGATAAATCAAATGGAGTTGAACATACAGAAATAAACCTATACATCTACAGTCAATTGATCTTCAACAAGGGTACCAAGACCATTTGATAGAATAATCTCTTCAACAAAACATGCTAACACAACTGGAAAACCACAGGCAAAATAATGAAGTTGAAGCCTTACCTCATGCCATATACAAAATAAACTCAAAATTAACTAAATATCTAAACATAAGGGCCAGAACAACAGAACTCTTTGGGGAAAACCTAGAGGCAAATCTTCATAAATTTGGATTTGTTAGTTAAATCTTAGATAAGATAGAAACACAAAAACAAAAGAAAAAAGACAAATGGGACCTCATCAAAATTAACAACTTTTGTGCATCAAAAGGCATTATCAGAAAAATAAAAAGACAGTCCACAGAGTGGATATTTGCAAATTATATATCTGACAAAGGAGTAGGATTTAGAATCTATAAAAACTATTACAACTCAATTAACAAAAGTACAAAAAACCCAAGGGAAAAATAATGGGCAAAGACTTGAATAGACATTTTTCCCAAAGAGGTACAAATGGCTATTAAGCACAGCAAGGATGCTCAATACCATTAGTCATTAAGAAAATTTAAATGAAAATCAAAATGAAATACCACTTTATATTCATCAGAATGATTATAATTAAAAACACGGGAAATTACAAGCGTTGGTGAGAATCTTTATAAGTTGAGCGTGGAATTGCCATATGACTAATTCCTCTCCTAAGTATGTACTCAAGTGAATTAAAAACAAATATTAAGCAGTTGTACATAAGCACTCAAAACAGTGTTATTCTTAATACCCCAAAGTGGAAACAGCCTATATATGCATCAGCTGATGAATGGATAAAAAAATGTGGTATATCTATACAGTGGAATATTATTTAGATACAAAATGTAGTCCTGATGCATGCTACAATATCAGTTAATTTTGAGAACACTAAGCTAAGTAAAAGAAGCCGGTCACACACACAAAAAAACACATATTATGATTCCATATCTATTAAATATTCAGAATATGTAAATTCATAAAGACCATTTTATTAGTGGTTTCTGGTAGCTGAATGGGGAAGGAGGATGGCAGTAAATGACTGTTTAATGGTTATGGAATTTCTTTTTGGGGTGATAAATATTTTCTGAAATTAGATTGTGGTGATGCCAGCACCACCCTATGAATGTCCTAAACACCACTGAATTGTACAGTTTAAAATTGTTAAAATGGTGAATATGTGAATTTACCTCAGTTTAAAAAGATGTCTGCTATTTTCAATTTTATGAAGAGTAATGTTGCAGAAATGCATGGCCATGGCCAGCCAAATGGTCCTCCAACTGACAGTATCACATTTTTTTTTTCTGAGTGATGTAAAAAGCATCAGTGAAATATACACCAAAATTAACAACTCTAAATTTGAAATTAGCTTCTACTAATGACCTTAAAAGATTTTATTGAGAGAGAAATTAATCAAATAATCAGGCTTTTTCTGTTAGTTTATAAAACTAAAAGCTTATTTGTTCATATACAGCTTTGTAGTTGACTGCATATCTTCATATGCAAGGTGACAGAATAGGAAGAATGATGTATTTGAACTCACTGATGTATTTGAACACCTTTAATTTGAACTCACTGAACACTCATCTGGCCTTGCTTTTATCATCTGTAGAATGGGGATACATAGTTCTGTGATTTAGTGGATAGACATGGCCATCGCAATCATTGCTACTATTGTTTGTGCGTAATTTTACTTGTACCATAACAGCAAACTTGGGAGCCAAAAAAGTTGGTTTTTCTTATCCAGAGTTTACTGATGTCAACATTGTAACCCAGAGAAAATATTGCCCAAGGGAATACAACCTGTAATTGGAATACCTGAGACTTCTGGCTTGCAGCGGATCCTTTCTATCTGCCCAGCCTCTGATTATAGAACCCATAGCATTCTGTCACCTGAGACAAATAAAATCCCACATAAATGACAATTATTTTAAAACTAGGTACTGTGCCCTGAAATTTTTTCTTATTAATCTGTTACACAAGCCTGTGCAACCCAGAATGCCTTCTCTCCTCTCCTCTCCTGTGCTCACTTCTCCTCTCCTCTCCTCTCCTGTGCTCACTTCTCCTCTCCTCTCCTCTCCTTTCCTCTCCTCCCCTCTCCTCTGCTTTCCTCCCCTGCCTTCCCCTCCTCTCCTCTCCTCCCCTTTTCTCTTCCTCCATGCCTTTTCTCACTTCGACCTCGTCTAAACTTAGAGCAACTCTTTGAAAACTGAGTATATGCTGTATTGCCACCAATAGTGGTGAGGCTATATGGTTGTGGTACCCTGTGGGCATCTGATCAGCACAGGTTCCTGGTGAAAAAATTCCTCCAAATAACAGTGTGCTCCAGAAAGGTGCTGAGATCTGACACATCAGGGTGGAAAATGACATTGACTGTGTTTTGCTA
>NW_012112919.1:5036665-5039076 GCF_000951035.1 Colobus angolensis palliatus | reverse complement strand
CTTTTAGTGTTGCTTCTCAGTTTAATTTTGGTAAAATATTTTCAGTGATGATGAAATGCAAATGTAAGTTATAATTCAATTGCATGTAGTGATAGTTGTGCAAATAATTGAACTGAGGCAATATTGTCAATAGAGATCATTTTCACAGGGCACAAATAATGCCTACATTAGCAATTAACTCTTTTTTTCTAGAGTTGGAAAGATTATTTTGGCAGGAATTCGAAGTCGCATACTGATTTGCATATAGTCAAAACATGGAAGGATGAAAGCTTCAAAATCAAGAAATTATATGTACATATGTGTAAAGTGTTTATTATGTTTAAGCACACAATGCCTTAATCATTACATGGATGAACATTTTCAGTAAGACATCATGGCAAGTCTCTGATAGTCATTAATGGAGCAGGACTCACTGCAGTCCAGAGGGTGAGATCTTCAGCTTGTCTTTGATAGCTATATGCTTGCTGTATAACTTTTGCTACCACATCATTTTTCATGAAACATACACATTCATTCCATAAAATCATCTTTCACTAGTTTCAGTGTTTCACATTTAACTTGTGCAATACACAGGTACCCACAAACTCTTTATAGAACTAGACTTGCAATAAAATAGATTCAGAACTCAATAGTTGAGACTTGTTTTAATTAGTACATTTCCTTTTAAACTGTAATTCTCGGTATGTGGTCAGCATCCATTTTTCAGGATTCCAATGTGTTGTTTCTGTACTACTAAACACTTATTTCCAATTCCAGGAAAAGTTCTAATAAACTAGAAAAGCAAAATGCACAAGTAAATGTTCAAGTGAAAAAACAAACAAACAAAAGGCAAGGTAGACAAAACATACGACATCATGGACCTAAGGAACTGTCTCATCTGGTAGTCCCTACCTTCACAGGCTCAGGCAGTATCTTACTTTCTACTCTCAATTTTTAAGTTAATACTAAATGTAACTTAGTGATGTTTCACACAGTTCACACCTAGCACCTGGGGAGGAGAGGAGAAATGGCTGTTTCCAGAGTGGTAGATGCCAGGCTGATTAACCCATCACAAAAAAACCAAAAGCAAAGGGGAATGTATATAAATAAGATATATTTGTTTATGCCTTTGAAAACACAGCATAAATAAATAAAGGCCACTAAATGAGATCAAGCAGAGAGTATTTACGCGGAGCTCACTGTAGCATGAGAATCAGTCACCATTACGTGAAATTGGCAGAGACTCAGAGGCCGTCAGGAGAGTGGGAAGCTTTATAGTGGACAAAACGAAAGGCTTCAGTTTACCCTGATTGGAGGCTTTTGGCATGGGGCTAACTAAAAGTAGAGCACCCTATGTGACTGGTTTCAAAGCATATTTGGCTTTCTCTGATTGATCCTGAGTTGGAATCAAGGGCAAGCGTTGCGGAAGCTGGGCGATCACTGATGAGTGCTGGGCATTGTGGGTTGATTGCTTGCAGAGGTTAGAGTTGGCTTCCTGGGCTGGTTGCCACAGGGATTGTGGGGCAGATTTTATTGTCATTTATGGTCCGACCATCGTCCAGTTGTATATTGAATGTATCATATATGTCCATATAATTTTAAATCTGCCAAACATTTGCCACGATTATATTAATACTATATTTGACAAAGGCAAAACAGTCTGTAAACATTTCAACATATTCAGTTCAAATTTTCTTTCAGCTGTGTGTGATTTGGTGGGTAAAAAGGAAGGGAGATCAGAACATAATTTTATTTATAAACTATGATAATTAGAATTAAGGACAATATACAATTGCACAATTCACATTCACATGCTCACCTAAAACAAATGTAGCTTGGAACTTTGCTGGAACAAGAAATACGTTGTTTCTAATAACTAAAGGGAGACATTTTTAGAAAACAGATCCAGTAAAACTGCAGACAGAGGTCTGGGAAGGACCATGGACACTTAAGACTGGTGATAATGTAAATTGCAAGAAGATTCAGCAAAATACTCAAATTCCCACAGCCCCATGTAGCAGGTCCAGTTAGCAGTAGTAGAGTTGATGTCATTCCTCAAGTCTCAGTGTAGTGCAGGGATCGGCAATGTTTTTCTGAAAAGGACTAGATAGTCTCTGTTGCATATTATTATTTTATATATAACCATTCAAAATGTAAAAACAATTTTTAGCTATTAGATTGAGCAAAAACAGGCCATCAACTCCTGTGCTCAACTCCCAAAACTGGCCACCAGAAAAACCTATTGAAGATGTAAAAATAAAGTTAAATTTATTAAACATAACACAGTAAAGGAGATACCACTTTGGCAGCATTTTACCGTGTCTCAGAAAGGATGCATTCAGAACACAATACTTGTAGCATAAAAGCTTGCATAGGGTCATTTTTATTCAAAAGACAAAAACGTAGGCTTTGCAAGGGATGGAACCGTTTGA
>NW_012112919.1:5005472-5032665 GCF_000951035.1 Colobus angolensis palliatus | reverse complement strand
GAAACATTTGTATACGTATTTTATATATGTAAATGATGATAAAAAATACTGAATACTATTTGATTTCAATTTTTGATCCAGAAGAACTTAATATGCTGAAGATAGTAGTAATGTGTTTTATCTCGTTAATTTTCAGTTAAAGGCTTTCTGAGTATTAACAACATCTATGAAACTAAATGAGTAGTACTTCAACTTCCTATATAAAAGCATTTCTGTTTTAACTGGGGGTTTATTAGAAAAATGCTCCTTCTGCAATCCTGTGTCTGCATTTTTATTATAATCTCTTCTCCATTGGGAGTGAAGCATTCTAGCTCCACTCATGATAGCAATAAAAGCTGTGAAAGGCACCAATGCTCTGCTACAACATAGAAACCTCCCTGTGAAAGAGTTGCTTACAGGTAAGGTCAGGGAGGTGTCACTAACTCAAACTATTCATGCTGCAATCTGTAAACACTAATCTCCCAGACATCTTCATTTCCCCAGGTCCCCTTGCTAAGCCCCAATTTAGAGAGAAAAATCCATTTCTTATATATATCTCAGCAGAAATTCTCAGCTGATTGTAGATAAACTGTGCACCATAGCTGTCGGCAACACATGTTATAAAACCGCAGGAAATGCTCTTTATTTCACATGTCAGTTGGCTTTTCCTTGAATGAGCTGAACTCTAACAGCAGGTAATTGTCTTTTTTTTTTTTTTGGCTGCCTCTAGCAATACATTCTCTTCCTCCTTGCTACATACAGCCCCACTCCCTCCACAAGCCCATGGGCACACAAACTTTTCTCCTGTAGAACAGGGAGAATGCATCCCAGGACATTATTTTTACAAACCAAAGGATTATGACAAAATTGGAGTTAAACAAAATATCTGAAGGAGAAGTTTAGAATAACCAAGATAAATAAATACATATATTTTTATTGGAATATATATTTTACATTCCAATATGTAATACATAGTTTAGAATACATTATAGTTTATATTCAAATATATGATATATAGTTTAGAATAACCAAGATACATATATATTTATAAACGTACCTATAAATACATATGTATTTATCTTTGTTATTTAGAATAAACAAATGATATATAATATAAAATATTTGTAAATACAATTTATATACATAAATATTATATAAAATATACATATGTTTACCCTGGTTATAAAATAAATATAATAAAAATGTATTATATTTATTTATTTATCTCGAGGGTTTGGCATGAGGACTCCACACCAAGTCAAGTTTCGGATAATCCATGGGTCTAGGAGTTTTCTGTTACCACAGATTCTTCTGGCAGGGAATGGCTTGCCCATTGAATAATATAACTCAATGTTATATGAATGAATAAACAAATAAATGAACAGGAAGGAAAACAAGAAGATACCTGGAAAGTAAGTTCTCATTGAAATTAAGGACTTGAAGTTGAACAGTAGAGCCTAGATAATGCTCCAAACAATAGCTAGTGTTTCTCCTGAAAAGATTAATAATAGTCAATTAGGCCAGCATTTTCAGGAGAACCTGTTTTTTTTATTTTATTGACCATATCCTTTGGGCATTTGCAGAATTTCACTAGGACCCTGGTACCAAATATCCAGAAATGAGGAAATATTATATAATGGCATAGGTTTTCATTTTCCAATTAAAGTTTTAGATTTGTTTGGAGAAATGATAAATAAATAAAAGTTTATTGCACTGAATAAGAAAAATACTTTATAAAAGAGCTTCAGGAAACTTAATTCATCATTTTTCTTTGCTATATATTAGACAAATAGTAAATTGCTAAAGATCGTATGGTTATTACTATGTGCCAAAGTGGATCCAAACATTGTATACATTTTAATTTATTAAATTAGCATTTTACTTGTCATTTTGATGCACATTTAGTGTTATGTAGACAGCCTTAGGTAGAGCTAGGATTTGATTGTGAGCAGTCTGGTGCCAAAATCCAGGCTGTTGTTGTTGCGTATAGTCGGCTTATTTTGCCTTTTATGTTCTGTACTTCTCACTTCTCTTCTGTCTGGTTTTTCTCTCCATTGAGAGTGCAGTATTGAAGTCTCCAACTATAATTGTAGAACTGTGTATTTCTCTCTGTAAATCTGTCAGGTTTTGCTTCATATATTTTGATGATCTGTCATTAGGTGTGTAAATATTTATAATTTTTGTATATTCTTGCTGTGTTGAAACTTTCATTAATATATAATACTTTTCTTCATCTCTTGTAAACTTTTTTGATTTAAAGTCTATTTTGTCTGACATTAGTATAGCCTTTCCTGTTCTCCTTCAGTTATTATTTACATGGAATAATGGAATATCTTTTTTCATCCTTTTACTTTCGACCTATTTGTATCTTTGGATTTAAAGTATCTTGTACAGTTGTATCATTCATTCTGCCAGTCTTTCTTTTTAATTCATTTCATTTCAAAGTAATTACTGATAAAGAGGTATTTACTTCTGTCATTTTGATATTTGTTTTCTTTTTTCTTTTTTGAGATGGAATCTCACTCCCTCTACTGCCCCGGCTGGAGTGCAGTGGTGCGATGTCTGCTCACTGAAACCTACGCCTCCCGGGTTCAAGCGATTCTCATGCCTCAGCCTTCCGAATAGCTGTGATTACAGGGGCACCCACAACCATGCCTAGCTAATTTTTATATTTTTAGTAGAGACAGGGCTTCACCATTTTGACCAGGCTGATCTCAAACTCTTGACCTCAAGTGATCTGCCTGCCTCGGCCTCCCAAAGTGCTGGGATTACAGGTGTGAACCACTGCGCCCTGCCTGACCCTGGTTTTCTTTATGCCTTATAGCTTTTGTGTCCCTCATTTTCTGCATTACTATATTTCTTTGTGTTTATTATTTTTTATAATGAAACATTTACATTCTATTCTTATTTCCTTCTGTTTATATTCCATAGCTACTTTCTTTGTGGTTGTTGTGGAAATTGCATTTAATATCCTAAAGTTATAACACGCTAATTTTATTTTATATCAGCTTAACTTCAATAACAGACAAAAGCTCTGCTTATTTAATAACTCTGTTGCCACCTCATCTGTGGTCGTTCAGTAATTTTGTTAACACAAAATTGCAGTGTTATACAATGCGTGCCCCAAGACATAAACTAATGATTCTTTTAAATGCATTAATTTGTCTCCAAAGTATATAAAAACAAAATGTAGAGTTACAAACCAAAGTTACCATAAAACTAGTCTTTAATAATTGCTTTCGTAAAAATGTATTAGTTTCTTAAATCATATAGAATACAAACAGTGAAGATTCAATCTATTGGTATAATAATGCTAACTTTTATAATTGCCCATATATTTGCCTTTACCGTTATCTTTATTTTTTCATACAGCTTCAAGGTGCCATCTAGTGTTCTTTCATTTTACCCTGCATAATTCCCTTAAGCATTTCTTGCAGGGTAGATCTAGTGGTGATACATTTACTCATCTTTTGTTTGTGTGGGAGTATCTCCCAAGTTTCTGATGAGAAATCGACTGATTATATTATTGTGGATCCCTTGTGTGTGACAAGTTGCTTCTCTCTTGCAGCTTTCAAGATTCCCTCTTTGTCTTTTGAAAGTTTAATTATAGAGTGGCTTGGTGTGGGTCCCTTTGTGTTCATCTTACTTGGAATTCACTGAGCCTCCTGGGTGTTGATAGCTTTCATTAACTTTGAAAGCTTTCATCCTTCATGTCTTCAAAAATTCTCTCTGACCCATTGTTTTTTTTAACTCTCTTTCTAAGACTCCCACAATGCATATGTTGTCCCACAGCTTCCTTAGGCTGTGTTCACTTTCTTCAGTCTTTTTTCTTCTGGTACCTCAAACGTAATATTTTCTATTATTCCATCTTCCAGTTTGCTGCTTCTTTCTTCTACCTGCCCAAATCTGCCTGAATTCCTCTAGTTAAGTTTTCATTTCAGTTATTGTACTTTTCAGTTCCAACATTTTGAGATTTGGTATTTCTTTATTGATATTTCCATTTTGTTTAAACATTGTTTTCTTGACTTTCTCCATCTCTTCCTTTGGTTCTTTGAGCATTTTAAAAATAGTTGTTTTAGCGTCTTTGCCTAGTTGATCAGCCGTAAAGCCTTTTTCCTGGGAAGATGTGTTGATTTCTTTTTTTCCTTTGAATGGGTCACACGTTCCTGTTTCTATGTATTTTTTATTTCTTGTGTGTGGTTTTTGGACACTGGGCATTTGAATCTAATAATGTAGTAATTCTAAAAATCATATTATCTACTTTCCCTAGGGTTTTTGAGAAATTATTATTATTTTGTATTGTTGTCGGCTGTCTCTGTGCCAAGGATTAGCCTTAGATGTCAATATCTTCTCTGGTCTGTTCTGAGCCTGCATCTGATCCCAGGCATGTATAGTCACTTTCAGATTTTCTCCGTATATGCAGATTGAGTGTCTTAATATTTAGTGCCTGGCTCACAAACAAAAGGGAAAAAAAGGCAAAAGAGAAAAAATGATGTAGGGGAAAGGATGCTGGTCCTTTAAATTTCCTGGAAGTCACTTGTGGGGGTGATATTGCAACAGTGAGGGGAGGTGCACCAACAATGGCCATCCACCTATTTTTCTGTATCTCTATAATCAAAAGTAGATATTAGTAATTAGAGCACAGATCCCTGATGTTTGGAGGACAGGGCTATGTTTTTCCTCTCTGGCTCCCACAAGCCATGTGCAGGTTGCTCCGAGAATGCCCATTTAGCTGCCTGGTATGGGACTGGCGGTGGGAAATGGTAGCTATTATTGTGCTTTGGGCTGAAACTGAGTAAAAGAACCAGAATTTACTGTTCAAGATTTCCCCTGGAAGTTGCAAGCCTTTAATAGAGCCTAGAGTTCTGAAATAGCTACATCAGACAGACTCTGCCAGTTCAATTGTTGTCTAGGTGAGAAGATAGATTTCTAGTGCTTCCTAGTCTGCTATCTTCCCAGAATCCTCTCAATAATTCTTTATTAAACACCACCTATTTAAACTAGTATATGGTTTCTGTCTCTGATTAGACATAGACTGACGCAGTGTACTTACTAGCTGATTAGACATGACTAGAGAAAGAATTAGGGATACAGAAGGCGGGTCAGAAAAAATGTGTCCAGTCTGAAGCAGAAAGAAATGAATGGAGCTTGATTTTCAAAAAACTTAAAATCTTTCACTCAGAATTCTATATGAAATGAAAGTATCATTCATTCTGAAGGTAAAATAAAGACACATTCAGCAACAACAAAACTGAGAATATTTTGCACCAACATATATAAAATACGTGAAGTAATAAACTCGAGGCAGGAAATATATAATCTTAGGTGAAGGAAGAAAGAAGCAGAGATAAGTAAAAAGGGACAAATATGGGAAATATGTACAGAAACTATTAAAAATGATAAAAGATGGAGAGAAAGATAGATAGGTGATAGATAAATATGTAGATGATTGAATTAAAGACAGCAATAGCATAAGATATTGGAGAAGGGCACAAGAAGTTAAATTCTTCTCAAATCCTTACACTGGTCTTGGCTGCAGTTAAAATATTTATTCACAGTAGGTGTCAACAAGCCAAGAGTGCATATTATAATTTCTGGCATAAAAACAACATTTGGTTAAAGTTTGTGTAAGTAAAAGCTACCAATAAAACACCTTAAAATTGAAACAGATAAAAAGAGAGAAAAAAGGAACATAGAACAATATGTCTAGGTAGAAAACACATGACGATATGGTAGGTTACAAATATAACAGTAATTACACTAAAAACAAATAAACAAAATTCCCCAATTAAATGACAGTTATTCTTAGATTTGATTAAAAATACTTTTTGTTGCTTATAAGAAACACAGGTTTAATAAAAACACAGGTATTCAGAATTTGGAAGGAAGAAAAATGATAGGACAAAACTACATGACAATTGGCATATCATGTAGAATGACAGAATCAGCTGATTCTATGTACAGAATTGACAGAATCATTCATCAGTGAAAATATGTTCTCAATACCTATTTACTGAATTTTAAGTGAAAAACAAAGCAAAAACACAAAAAAGCAAGAGATTAGCACAGCCCAACAGCAGTTGCACTGAGAAAACTTGCAACGTTTCAAGTTGAATGGGCTGCAAAAGACACAATTTGCAGCCCATTCATCAAACAAGATACCTTCAATTACAAGAGATGAGAGTGAAACAGGTGCCCACCATTTCAGCTCAGAGAAGGTACCTCTTCCATTTCTCACCTAACTTCTATATGTGTTTATCAAACCAAGCTATTAGGAGCAAGAGCTGTATCACAGGCCTTCTAGTGTGTCTGAAACTAATCAATGAAACTACTTACTATAAATAAATCTGTTAGCCAAGTAAATTGACTTGATATATCACATAGTTAAATTTCAATATTTATCTTATCTGACTTCATTCTAAGAATAGTGTTACAAAAAAGTAATTTCAGGATAATATTACAAAGTGTCTATGGGTCTGGGGGTAAGAATTCAGAGTGGTTGTTAGTGTGTGTGTGTGTTTTTTTTTTACCTGTATCATATAAAGACTAATAAAAATAAACAAAAATTGAAATCATTAGTATAAATCCATACTGCATAAATCAATAAATCCATATATAGACAATCGAGTTATAATGCAGATATAAAGGCAGATCATTGGGAAAAGAGATAGTCTTTCCAATAATTACCGCTGATCAGTTGGATATCCATATAGACAAAAAAAAAAAAAAATTCTGAATGCTACCTCAGACCATATTAAAAAAAAAAAAAAAGCTTAAGAAGCTTTTGGGCTGAGATGATGGGGTTTTCTAAATATAGGATCATGTCATCTGCAAACAAAGACAATTTGACTTCCTCTCTTCTTATCTGAATGTGCTTTATTTCTTTGTCTTGCCTCATTGCCCTGGCCAGAACTTCCAATACTATGTTGAATAAGAGTGGTGAGAGAGGGCATCCTTGTCTTGTGCCAGTTTTCAAGGGGAATGCTTCCAGCTTTTTCTCATTAAATATTTTGGCTGGGGTTTTGTCATAAATGACTCATTATTTTGTTGCATGTTCCTTCCATACCTAGTTTATTGAGAGTTTTCAACATGAAGGGAGATTAAAATTTATTGAAGGTCTTTCCTGCTTCTATAGAGATAATCATGTGGTTTTTGTCTTTAGTTATGGTTATGTGATGAATTACATTTACTGATTTGTGTATGTTGAACCAGGCTTGCATCATGGGGATGAAGCTGACTTGATCTTGGTGGATAAGCTTTTTGATATGCTGCTGGATTCGGTTTGCCAGTATTTTATTGAAGATTTTTGCATCAGTGTTTCTCAGGGATATTTGCCTGAGGTTTTCTCTTTTTCTTGTTATCTCTGCCAGGTTTTGGTATCAGGATGATGCTGGCCTTATAGAATGAGTTAGGAAGGAATCTCTCCTTTTCAATTGTTTGGAATAGTTTCAGAAGAGATGGTACCAGCTCCTCTTTGTATTTCTGGAAGAATTCTGCGGGAAATCCATCTGGAACTGGGCTTTTTTTTTTTTTTTTTTGGTTGGTAGGCTATTTATTACCTCCTCAATTTAAGAACTTGTTATTGGTCTATTCAGGGAATCAACTTCCTGGTTCAGTCTTGGGAGGGTGTATGTGTCCAGGAATGTATCCATTTCTTCTAGATTTTCCAGTTTATTTGTGTAGAGGTGTTTATAGTATTCTCTGATGGTAGTTTGTATTTCTGTGGGATTGGTGGTGTTATCCCCCTTATCATTTCTGATTGCATTTACTTGAATCTTCTCTCTTTTCTTCTTTATTAGTCTAGTTGGTGGTCTATCTGTTTTATTGATTTTTTTCAAAGAAACAGCTCCTGGATTTGTTGATTTTTTGAAGAGTTTTTTTGTGTGTGTGTTTCTATCTTCTTCAGTTCTGCTCTGAGCTTGGTTATTTCTTGTCTTCTGCTAGCTCTGGGGTTTATTTGCTTTTGTTTCTCTAGTTCTTTTACTTGTGATGTTAGGGTGTTGATTTGAGATCTTTCTAGCTTTCTTATGTGGGCATTTAGTGCTATAAATTTCCCTCTTAACACTGCATTCACTGTATCCCAGAGATTCTGACTTTGTCTCCTTGTTTTCATTGGTTTCAAAGAACTTACTGACTTCTACCTTAGTTTTATTATTACACAGAATTCATTCAGGAGCAGGTTGCTCAATTTCCATGTAGTTATGTGCTTTTGAGTGAGTTTCTTAAGCCTAAGTTCTAATTTGATTGCACTGTGGTCTGAGAGACTATTTGTTATGATTTCAGTTCTTTTGCATTTGCTGAGGACTGATTTACTTCCAGTTATGTGATACATTTCAGACTAAATGCCATGCAGCACTGAGAAAAAAATGTATATTCTGTTATTTTTGGGGGGACTGTTCTGTAGATCTCTATCAGGTCCACTTGGTCCACAGCTGAGTTCAAGTCCTGAATATCTTCGTTAATTTTCTGTCTCGATGATCTTTCTAATATGGACAGTGGGGTATTAAAGACTCCCAGTATTACTGTGTGGGAGTCTAAGTCTCTTTGTAGGTCTTTAAGATCTAGTTTTTTAAATCTGGGTGGTAAGTAACTTCAGCAAAGTCTCAGGATACAAAAATCAATGTGCAGAAATCACAAGCATTCCTATACACCAACAACAGATAAGCAGAATGCCAAGTAATGAATGAACTCCCTTTCACAATTGCCACAAAGAGAGTAAAATACTTGGGAATACAGCTAACAAGGGAAGTGAATGACAACTTCAAGGAGAACTACAAACCACTGCTCAAGGAAATAAGGGAGGACACAAGCAGATGGAAAAACATTCCATGCTCATGGATAGGAAGAATTAATACCATGAAAATGACTGTACTTCCCAAAGCAATTTATAGATTCAATGCTATTCCCATTAAACTACCATTGATATTCTTCACAGAATTTGAAGAAAACTATTTTAAATTTTCTATGGAATCAAAAAGGAGCTCGGATAGCCAGGACAATCCTAAGCAAAAAGAACAAAGCTGGAAGCATCACACTACCCAACTTCAAACTATACTACAAGGCAACAGTAACTAAAACAGCATGGTACTGGTACAAAAACAGACACATAGGCCAATGAAACCAAATAGAAAACTCAGAAATAAAACCACACATCTACAACAATCTGATCTTTTACAAACCTGACAAAAACAAACAATGGGGAAAGGATTCCTATTTAATAAATGGTGATGGGGAATATGCAGAAAATTGAAACTGGACCCCTTCCTTACACCTTACACAGAAATTAACTCAACATGGATTAAAGATTTAAATGTAAAACCCAAAACTATAAAAACTTTAAAAGAAATCTAAGTAATACCATTCAGGACATAGGCATGGGCAAAGATTTTATGATGAAATCGCCAAAAGTAATTGCAACAAAAGCAAAAATTGACAAATGGGATCTAATTAAATTAAAGAGCTGCTGCAGAGCAAAATAAACTATCATCAGAGAGAACAGACTACTTACAGAATGGGAGAAATTTTTTGTAATCTATCCATCTGACAAAGGTCTAATATTCAGAATCTATAAGGAACTTAAGCAAATAAAAGAAAAAAAAATCCCATTAAAAAGCGGGCAAAGGACATGAACAGACACTTCTCAAAAAAAGACATACATGGGACCAACAAACATGTGAAAAATACTTAACATCACCGATCATTAGAGAAATGCAAATCAAAACCACAATGAGATGTCATCTCATACCAATCAGAATAGTAATTATTATAAGTCAAGAAACAACAGATGCTGGCGAAGTTGTGGAGAAATAGGAACACTTTCACAGTGTTGCTGGGAATGTAAATGAGTTCAACCATTGTGGAAGACAGTGTGGTAATTCCTCAAAGATTTAGAATGAGAAATACCATTTGATCCAGCAGTCCCATTACTGGGCATATACCCAAAGGAATGTAAATCATTCTATTATAAAGATACATACACATGAACATTCATTACAGCACTAGTCCCAATAGGAAAGACATGGAATCAGTAGGAGTGACCATCAATGATAGATTGGATAAAGAAAACATGGTACATATACACCATGGAATACTATGCAGACATATGAGGAAACAAGATCACTCATTTGGAGGGACATGGATGAAGTTAGGAGCCATTATCTTCAGCAAACTAAGGCAGGAACAGAATACGAAACACCGCATGTTCTCATTTATAAGTGGGAGCTGAACAATGAGAACATATGGACACAGGCAGGGGAACAACACACACTGGGGCCTCTCAGTGGAAGGCGGTGTGGGGAGAGCACTAGGGAAAAGAGCTAGTGCATGCTGGGCTTAATACCTAGGTGATGGGTTCATAGGTGCAGCCAAGCACCATGGCACACATTTACCTGTGTAACAAAACTGCACATCCTGCAAATGTACCTCGGAACTTAAAAAAAAAAAAGAACCTCAGGTGGTGGATTATAGTTCTAAATGTGAACATAAAAAACATAAAAGACAGTGAAGTTTATAAAGGATAATGTAGGTAGCTATTTTTATGAACTTTGGAATGGGAAATAATTAATAGGATGTACAAAGCACCAACCAAGAAATACAATATTGATATATTGGAGCTAAAGTTAAAACCTTGTATTTCTTAAAATGCCCCACAGAGTATTAACCTCAGAATGAAAAAGACATTTGCAACTGATAAAACAATATGTTTATGCAGAGCTCATTTTAAAAACTACAAATGAGCAATAAAAAGAGAAAATTTCTAAGAAAAATAAAATGAGCAAAAGACTTGAACAGGCACTCTAGGTTGAATAAGATGTTCTAAAAAAGAAACATGCAAAGCTGCTCAACATTATGAGAATTCAGTAAAATATAAATTAGAACCCGTAAAAGATACCACTAAATATCTCCTTGAATTATTATAGTATAAAAGGCTGATAATATTGACAGTGTTGCAGAAAAACTAGGAGTCTCAAACACTGCTAGATGGAGTGAATATTAGTATAGCCCCTTTGGAAATATTTTTAGCAGTACCTAAAGTGAAATAAATGTGAACATAATACCCAGTAATTTCATTACTAGGTAGTTAGCAGTAGAAATGCTTTTCAGTATGCACCAAAGACAAGTACATAAAGGTCATAGCAGCATTATCCAGATTAGCCTTAAATTGGAACCATCCCCAAGGGTCATCAGTAGTACAATGGATAAGTAGAATGTGGGATATTTATTTAATGCAATTATTCTAACAAATTTAAATGAACAAACTACAAGTACACCAAAAAAGGATGAATTATGCATACATATAATTTGAATAAATGTCTAATTTTATTAATTTAAAGTTTTAAAATATGCAAAAATTTTTTGATGTTAGGATTCAAAATAGGATTCTGACTTTAGAAAGTCAGAGGAAGTAGTGATTAAGAGTGTGCATGAGAAGTAATTTCTTTGTGTACTGGTTATATTCTGTCTTTATGTTGGGGTTACAAAATTGTGCTCTATTTTAATAATTTATTCTGATATACACATGAGATTTGGGGGATTTAAAACATGTATAGTCTAATAAAAAATTATTAAACGTGTATATGTTTGGATCCCATTCCAGATTGTGGAGATGGGGCCTGATTATCTTGGCAGCCATTTCCACCTTTTGCATTTCTGGAAGAGAGAAATAGGAAAGGAACAGTTATCTCAAATTCCTTTCCTGCTCTGCAAAACTATATATTGCTGATTTATAAGTTATTACAGAAGAACTTACTGGAATTGAAACTGATCCAATTGTCCCATTGAACTGATGTTTATGGTTTCTTTTGAATAAACATAGAAATGGACCCTCCCAATCTTGAAACTTGGAAGAGTTATGTTTATCTTATTTGAGTTCCTTTCTCAGGAAATCACCTATCAGGCCTCTAAGATGGTATCAAAGAACTAAAATTTACCAGATCTCTGCATCTGGACCATGAGACACCAGACCCTTCACCTTTCATGATTGCTTAACTGACCACCTGCTTCCTGTTGACCAGCTCCTCTTCCTTATCCTTCCCTAATTTGTTTTCCCACACATGGTTACATTTCTTCCCTGCTATATAAATCCCTAATTTTACTCAGTCAGGGAATGTATCAGTCAGGGTTCTCTAGAGGGAAATAACTAATAAGATAGAATATATATATTTTATATATATATATATATATATACACATACATACACACACACAGACACACACACACACATACACAAAATATATATAGGGTTTTGAATATTCACAATGCAAATAATTGACAAATTTCTGTGTGTATGGATTTGCTAACTACCCTGATTTGATTATTACTCATTTAGGCATATATCAAAATATCTCTATGTATCTCATAAATATGTACAGTTATTGTGTGTCAACTAAGAATGAAAGGACAAAAGAAGTACAGGCAACAAAACCAAAAATAGACATATGAGACTACATAAAAATCAAAAACTTCTTTACGGCAAAGGAAATCATCAGAGTAAAAGCAACCTACAGAATGACACAAAATATTTTCAAACCATGTATCTGATAAGAGGTCAATTCCAAAATATATAAGAATCTCCTACAAGTCAAGATGAAAAAAACAAAACCAAATAACCCAATTAAAAATGGGCAAGAAGCTTGAATAGACATTTCTCCAAAGAAGATATATGAATGGAAACTAGGTATATTAGTAGATGCTCAATATCACTACTCATCAGGGAAATGCAGATCAAAGCTACAATGAAATATAACCTAACAATATTATGATTAGTATTATTTAAAGAAACAAGAACAAGAAAAGCACCAATAACTGTTGGTGATGATATGCAGTTTTTGTAATTCTTACACACTTTGGTTGGAAATGTAAAATGGTACAACCATTATGAAAGACAGTATAGAGGTTCCTAAAAAAACTAATTATAACACTACTATGTGATCTGGCAATCTGCCAATGGTACCAAACCATTGAAATCAGAATCTCAAAGCCATATGTGTGTTCGTATGTTCATTGCTGCATGATTTGCAATAGCCAAAATATGGAAACAATCCAAATGTGCATCCAAGAATGAATAAAGAAAATGTAGCATATACATACAAAGGAATATTATTCAGCCTTAGGAAAGAAGGATATCATACCATTTGCAACAACATGGATAAACCCAGAGGGCATTGTGCTGAGTGATCAGTCACAAGAAGGCAAATACTGCATTTTTCCACTATGTCAGATATTTTAAATAGTCAAATTTACAGAAGCCAAGAATAGAATGGTGATTATCAGACCTTAGGAAAGGCATGAAAGGGCAATTGTTGCTCAATATGTATAAAGTTTCAGTTATGCAAGCTGAACACGTTCTAGAGATCTGTTCCTCAATATAGTACCTATAGATAACAACAGGGTTTTGTGTACTTTAAATATTTAATTAGGATAGATCTCATGTTAAGTGTTCTTACTTCAAAGAACCAATTACAAAAAACAGAAACAAAAAGACACACAGAAGAACACAAGGAAATTTTCTGCAGGTGATAAATATGGTCTGTACCTTAGTTGTGGTGATGGTATCATGGATGTATGCATGTATCTAAACTTATCAAAATGTATATATTTAGTATGTGTGATTTTTTGTATATTAGTTATACTTCAATAAAACTCAATTGTAAAGAAAAACTAGCTATTATTGGCCTTTTAAGTTATGAATGAAATCTCGAGGACCTTGCCTATAACTTCGTTAACATCTCATTAACCCAGATAACCAATAACATTAAAGATAGAATGAACAGTGAAAGAATTGTTTCCTTTCAATAGCAAAGCAACAGGGACAATTCATCGCCTATGGTGGGAAATATATACAAGAGTCTGTCTCTTAAGACTCTAACATTGAACAGGCTAATCCCTTACCACCGATGCTATGTCACAAAATCAGTACCCTCACCAGCAGCTATGTGCATCCACACCCGTGCAACAACAAGAGTCATTTGAAATAAATGAAAGGATGCCATTACTCTTTCTAACTGAGGAATGAATGTCATAAGGCAGATTTGTCATCCCTCAGTGAAGGAAATCTCTATTGCATTTTACAGATTTCGAGGTCTAAGAAACTGTCATTTAGATACAGGAAAAATGGAGACACTAAAAGAGCTGGGAAGACAATTCTTAGATGGGGGAATTACGTTTGCCCCTTAAGGTTTCAGAATAGATACTACTAGCTAGACCATGAAAACAGTTGCTTGCCAAAATTGTTTTGTCAAATCGAACAAATGTTTATCATACATAAAGCTGCAGTCTTTACAAAGCCCTAAAAGAAGCTGAAGACCTCATAAACTGAAAAAAAAATTACTCTAATGGGAATATTGGAAGTACAAAATTACATTTTGACAAAAGATAAAATCAAAGTAGTAGGAAGGTCTATATGGTTGAGTTTAAATTTTAGGTTTAAAGATTAAGTTTAAAATTCAAGATTAATTTTAAAAAAGAAAGCTAATTTACTCTTCAAAGACCGTATTGCATAATAGTTAAACACCTGCAATATGGGATTAGACAGGTCTAGGTTTGATGCCTAGGTAACGGGTCCTTTTGTGGCTTAGGTCCCTGACACACATGTACACACTGAATGCAACTTTTACTTGCATGATCTCTTAAGTCCTACAGAGCATTATCCCATTTTAAGCATTATGACACTAAGGCCCAAGTAATAGACTATTAATGTCGAGGGAGGTGGGGAATAGAAATGAAGCCTGCTTATCAAAATTCAGTTTTCTAACTTTATCTGCAACCTTACACATATCTAATCAGGTTTTTGCTGTGTTTAATCCTCAGAAAGGTTACCTGTTATAATCAGAATACATTCCAAAATACATAAAAAACATTAGCATGCCCTGGTCCCTGACAAATATCTTAGGCTCAGTTCGGTCCCTCCCCATAGCTCTCCCTCCTTTGACTGGCCTTTAGTCAATTCCCCAAAGATAAAGTCTTCTATCATTTTGTACTCCTTTATGATACTTCACACACTCTTAGTTTTATAGTTAGTTACTAGTGATTATTTATTTAATATCTGACTTCTGACTTAATATCAGCTAGAGCATAAGTTCTGTGTTGGCAATTCCACATCTATATTGTTTACTTGGTCTATGCTCAGTGCTATGCAGAGTATCTGGCACATAGAAAGTGCTTATTACTTGTTTTCTAATTCATACACTTATTTCAAATAAGAAAATTATATTTCTCTGAACTTATGGACCCTGTTCCTACACTATTTTATCTGGCAATTGGGCAGATTATCTCTTTCTCTTTTGTCAGCCTGTATTAACTTCTGCCCATTTTTCCAAATCCAACTTAAAATTTCCAGTTATTTCTCCTTTGTTCCATCTTTTCACACATTTGCTATTAGAATTGCACAGTCAACATTTGATTACATTCATTCTTTCTTTTCATAAAAGTACGTTATATTTCACAGGGCTGTTTTTTTTTTTCTATGAGATATTTTTAAAAGAGATTCTGAAAGTCTTTTTTTTCCATTTATTTTCAGAGCCTATGCCTGCTAGGCATCTTCAATGTGATGAGTAGCAACTTACTGACATTGATTTGGAAGATATTGAAGAGTAGAGAGCAGTTAAGAGACAAAGGCTTTTGATGGATAGAGCGCTTGGTCTGGAGCTGATCAAAGAGAAAGCTTAGGGAAGACAGCCTTGTTATTATTTTTTTCTAAGAGACTGCATGTCTAGAGGTTGTGGTGAATATTTCAAAACTTACCTGAGAAAATAACAGGGTAGATGTTTGTCTCTTAGGATGCTTCATGAAAAACCTACTGACAAAGTCCATCTGAAAACTAATAAGAAAGTCAAGATAAATAGGAGATATTTGTGTGAGAATTCCAAACAACATTTACAGAGGTTCTAATTTAACCTTACATGAAAACACAACACAGAAAGCAAAGCAAATCCATTGTAATTTAAATCACAGTAATCTGTGTATTTGACCCCTTTCATTCAAATATATATATATTTGAAACTATATATATATATAGTTTCAGATATTGAATTTAATCAACCTCAAAGTACAAAAATTGACAATCTGACAAAAAGAAATAATTGAATAGGCTTCCTTCTTTCAACATGAGTAGAACTTGTCTACTGAGAAAATCTATTTGTTCTTCATTCATTCCATGTCATAAATCTATAAAACTGAACAATCTTGTTTTGAAAATCCTGGGCAGACAGGGAACATGAGGCTCTTAATCTCAAAATCCTGTATAACAACCTGTATTGGGCTGATGGATTTGCCATTTTTCATATTAAACTGTAAATTCCTAGGGTCCAGATTATTATTATTATTATTATTTTGCATGCCTTTAAGCTAGGTAGTGCCTGGCTTACAGAAAGCACTTTTTAAAATGAAAGGTTAAAGAAGAAAAACAGGAAGATGTCAAAATGGATAATGTTTTCAAAATTATATTTGGAAAAATATGAAGATATTTCCCTCAGCTACAGTTCAGAAAAATGCATTTTAAACACATTTGGCCTAAGTAGGAACAGAGACAGTGAACCTCCTGCCTCAACATGTTTCCAGAGTCTGCCTTCTAGAGTACCTGACATTTCCTTGTTTATTTCAAGAAGTCTAAAGTTTATTCAGGAAGTTTATTTCGGACAATCTAAACCATTTGTCATTTAGGAGATATCTCAAGGCCTTAAAAATGGTGTAATAAAAGTGATTGAATGAAAAGAAAAAATAGCCTCCAAAATTCTCTTTCTGCTACTCTCAGATCTTTGTATATTGATTGGATTCAGTTTTTAAAGCTAGGGTTAAGCCATGGCTGGCTCCTGTTAAAGTATTAATGTGGTATCTCGGATATGAGTAATGAGTAATACATTAAACCAGTATCAGCTGCATGAATTAGTGTATCAGATATGCCAAGACAAAACCAGTTGAAGGATGGAAACTTAGATACGTTTTGACAAGAAGGTACAAAAGGAATTATGGTCTGGGCTTATCCTCTGAGAGGAAAACCACAAGGCCAGAAAAATGATGAAGGAAATGAGTAGAGCTAAAAAAGACCAAACTACACAGTTCACACTTTTGACGTGGACCCACAACAGATAGTTCAGGTTAATGGTGTGACTTAAGTTTGAGTCCCTATTTGCTTAGGAAACTGATGTGATAGGAGAAGGAGTTACAGATATGAGAAAAACATTTTGCTAATTCTCTCATGGGAATGTCATTATAGTGGTACAGAGTATATCTTATCTGTCCAAGGGCTAGTGATAAGCTACTTTCATGATTGGCTACTCAGCACAGTTATTTTGCCATCTTTATACCTATTTAAAGATAGGAGTAAACCATACCATAAAGTGTTTACAATAAGTGATGAAGTGGCCAGAACCATGGGATACATGACCTGATTATTCCTGGTCTTTTCATGAAATAGTGAAGAGAATCTTTCCTTGGTTTTATTTTTTTAATCTCAACTCCACTCCTTTCTTCATCCTAAATCAAAATTCACACTATTCCAGTATACTGTTTCTTTTTAATGGAGATGATTCCATGGATAAATTATATGACACTTTCAGCAATTACAAAATATATTTTCCCAGAAATGTTGGGTTTTGACTCTACTCTGGAAGAATCAGAACCTTTCTTAAACATGTGGGGATGGTAAGGAGGAGTGGGAAAAATAAGCAGGAGAAGAGCACATTTTTCACACCTCTGTACTTCTGCTCCAGGTGGGAAGAAGAGAGATGACTTATCATCAAAGCAAGTTTGGTATGTTATTATTATTACACAGCACTTGGCTTTCTATTTGTCAGATGAAGATTGTGTTTGTGGCTTTGACAGGAATACTGTTATTATAGGATATGACCGTAAATACAACCCTGTCCATTGCTGTTATCCACATACTACTTTTCAGAGAAAATTGATGATGATAGATATGGTTTATTATACATGGCACAGGGACAGGAGGTAGAGCATTGCTTACCCAAACATGCCCTCCTGGGGTCTATAAAATGTAAAATGCTATGATGCACAAACACATGTACAAGGGGGAAATGATCTGCCTGGTCCTGGAGAGCCAAGACATTGTGCCCAGAGCAGAAACATCTGCATCTTTCCTTCTATCCTCATTATCAATCCCTCTTTTTTGTCAACTGGACTACTGAAATGTCCTCGTATCTAATCTTGCTTCAAGATACCCACATTCTCCTTCAACCCTTTTTTATGCTGTACCCAAATGATACTTCTAATGCTGAATTTTGATCATATCATTTTCCTCATTCGAAATCTCTCACTAGCCCACAGAATTAAATCTGAACACCACAGCAAACATATACATCCTCCTTGGTGTGTTGTTTCCTTCCTTCCTTTCTGACTTCCTCTTTCATACAATCTAGACAGTCTAAACTATTTGTCATTTAGGAGATATCTCAAGGCCTTAAAAACCGTGTAATAAAAGTGATTGAATAAAAAGAAAAGATAGCTTCCAGAATTTACTTTCTGCTACTCTCAGATCTTTGTATATTGATTGGATTCAGTTTTTAAAGCTAGGTACACAATGCTCTGAGTCCCTTGAGGTTAAAAGTTATGCTCTATCTCATTCGCTACTGTATCCCAAGGATCAAACACAGTTTTAAAAGAAAGACAGTGGGAGAAAGAGAGAGAAAGAGCCTTCATTAGGATAAACCTACCTTAGGAATATTTCCAGAACAATTGGGCTCCAATAAATAACATTTTTAGTTCAATAAAAATTAAAGTAAAAACAACTTGTTCCAATGCCTACTGTAAAAAAAAAAAAAAAAATTTATCAAGCACCTTCTTCCATATTTCTTCTAGTATGGCCTGCTGGTCATAGTTGAATTTCTCTTAGCTGCAAGCACTTGGTCCCTATTCTATGTACTCATTTTTAATGACAAGGAGTAGTGGAATATGTATTATAGTTGCATTTAATGTGAATTGTGCTCAAAACATCACAAATAAGGTATGAATTTACTTCTACTTAGTGAAGTCTAAGTTCTGGTGAAAAAATATTCACTAAAAATAATTTAGATTTATTTACTTAGTGCAGTTTTAGATAGAAAGAATTAAGAAAGTGGAGATCCCACTGTAAGTCTTGGCTCTGCTAATATTCTTATGCAATGGTTGAAAAGCAAAAAAAAAAAAAAAAAATACTGAGGATTTAGGATGAACATGTATACAATAATAAAAACAAGCTTAAAGTCCTTTGCACCTAAAATAATAAACACAAACAGAGGATCTTTTATTTATTGATTTCTTAGTACAGGCATCCTCAGAGATATTGTGAGTTCAGTTCCAGACCATCACAATGAAGTGAATATTGCAATAAAATGAGTGAGCCACACAAATTATTTGGTTTCCTAGTACATATAAAAATTGTGTTTATACTACACTATAGTCTATTAAGTATGCAATAGCATTATGTATAAAAATAATATATGTATCTTAACTAAAATACTTTATTGCCAAAAATACTTTATTGCTAATGCTCATCTGAGCCTTCAACTAGTCACGGTCCTTTTGCTGGTGGAGAGTTTTGCCTCTATGTTGAAGACTGCTGACTGATCACAGTGGTAGTTGCTGATCAAGATAAGGGTGGCTGTGGAAATTTATTAAAATGAGAGAGCAATGAAGTTTGCTGCATTGATTGGCACTTTTTTTCACAAAATAGTTTTCTGTAAAATGTGATGCCGTTTGATAGCATTTTACCTGCAATAGAACTTCTTTCAAATGTGGAGGCACTCTTCTCAAACCCTGCCACTGCTTTATCAATTAAATTTATGTAATATTCTAAATCTTCCATTATTTCCACAATATTCACAGCATCTTTACCAGGAGTAGATTCCATCTCAAGAAACCACTTTCCTTGCTTGTCCATAAGAAGCATATTGTTATTCATGTAAGTTTTTTTGTAAGATAGCAACAATATAATTATGTCTTCAGGCTCCACTTCTAATTCTCATTCTCTTGGTATTTCCATCACATCCACTGTTATTTCCTCCACAGAAGTCTTAAATCCTTTAAAGTCATCCATGAATGTTGGCATCAACTTTTTCCAGACTCCTGTGAATATTGATATTTTGACATCTTATAGTGAATCACAAATGTTTGTAAGGAAATTGAGAATGATGAATCATTTCCACAAAGTTTTCAATTTACTTTGCCCAGATCCATTAGAGGAATGACTGTCTATGGCAGCATTACCTTAAAAAATGTATTTGTTAAATAATAAGACTTGAAAGTCAAAATTCCTCCTTGATCCATGGGCTACAGAATGGATGTTATGTTAGCAGGCATCAACATACATACACACAACCATTAATCTCCTTATACATCTCTATCAGCACTTTTGGGTGACCAGGTGCATTGTCAGTAAGCAGCAATATTTTCAAAGGAATCTCTTTCTGAAGAATAGATCTCAGCAGTGGGGTTAAAATATTCAGTAAACCATGCAGTAAATACACGTACTGTCAACTAGGCTTTGTTTTTTCAATCATAGAGCACAGGCAGAGTAGTTTTAGCATAATTGTTAAGGGCCCTAGGATTTTCTGAATGATAAATGAGCATTGGCTTCAACCTAAAGTCACCAGCTGCAGTAGCCCCTTACAAGAGAGCAACCTGTTTTTTGAAGCCAGTCATTGACTTCTCTCTAGCTAGAAAAGTCCTAGATAGCACCTTCTTCTAACATAAGACTGTTTCAACTACATTGAAAATATGTTGTTGTTTAGTTAAAAAAAAAATAAAGAAAGACAATATGTTGTTTAGTAAAATTACCTTCATCAATGATCTTAGCTAGATGTTCTGGAGAACTTCCTGTAGCATCTGCATCAACTCTTTCTGCTTCACCTTGTGTTACAGAGATAGCTTCTTTCCTTAAACCTCACGAACCAACCTTTGCTGACTTTGAACTTTTCTTCTGCGGCTTCTTCATCTTTCTCAGCCTTCACAGAATTAAAGAGAATTAGGACCTTGCTGTCAATTAAGCTTTGGTTAAGGGAATGCTGTGGCTGGCTGGATCTTCTATGAAAACCACTAAAACTTCTCCATGTCGGCAGTAAGGCTGTTTACTTTCTTATCATTTGTATGTTCATTGCAGTAGCATTTCTAATTTTCTTCAAAGACTTATCTTTTTTACTCACAACTTGGCTAATTGTTTGGTGCAAGAGGTCTAGCCTTCAGTCTGTCTTAGCTGTAGACGTGCCTTCCTGACAAAAGCTTAGTCACATCTAGCTTTTGATCTAAAGTGACAGAGAAGGAGAGAGCTGTAGGAACAGCCAGTTGGTGGAGCAGTCAAAACACACACAACATTTATTGATTAAGTTTGCTGTCTTATTTAGGCATGATTCATGGTACTCCAAAACAATTGCAATAATAACATCAAAGATCTCATATTACAGGTCACCATAACAGACAAAATACAAACGAAAAAGTTTGAAATAATCTAAGAATTACAAAGAGGTGATACAGAGACTTGAAGTGAACACTTACTGTTAATAAATTGGCACTGATACACTAGCTCAACTCAGGGTTGCCACAGACAAACCTTCAATTTGTAAAATATGCAATATCTGTGAAAAGCAATAGTGTGAAACACAATAAAATCATGTATACTTGCATGTTTCAGGCATTGTAGAAAAGTTTCTTGATTTAAGCCCCATGATAATTTTTAATGTTGGCACTGCTTCCTCTTGGAGATGAAGAAACTGAGGCTTAAAGTTACTGATTTTTTTTTTTTTTGAGACGGAGTCTTGCTCTGTCGCCGGGGCTGGAGTGCAGTGGCCAGATCTCAGCTCACTGCAAGCTCCGTCTCCCGGGTTTACGCCATTCTCCTGCCTCAGCCTCCGGAGTAGCTGGGACTACAGGCGCCCGCCACCTCGCCTGGCTAGCTTTTTGTATTTTTAGTAGAGACGGGGTTTCACTGTGTTAGCCAGGATGGTCTCGATCTCCTGACCTCGTGATCCGCCCGTCTCAGCCTCCCAAAGTGCTGGGATTACAGGCTTGAGCCACCGCGCCCGGCAAAGTTACTGATTTTTAAATGTTCTTGTCACAGTATTCTTAGTGATTCATTAATATTTTCATGACTGTGAGGTCAAAATAAATGTCTAGTAGTTTTATTTATTAAGTAGTTATAGGTCCAAACAATTTAAGTGTTTATGTTTTAAAAAGGTAGTAGCTGATTTAAAAAAATACATATGAATGAAAAGGAAAATAATTTCACCTTCTTAGATAACAACAGCCACTTCCCAACTCCCATATCTCAGAATCACATTGGATTCATCAATCTCATTTTCTGCTCTATTTTGGTCTTCACACATCACATAGGTTTGGTGTTTGCTTTTGTTTTTGAATTATATCATACACAGATTCAGAAAAGATACATCATAGAAAAGAATGGCATGTGATCTAATGCTGAAACTGTGAAGTAACTTAAGCTAGTAATTACCCTGATTCTGACAGATGTTGAGTATCCCTGTGCTTTTCTTGGAAAATAAAAATATCCCGGAATATTCCCCTGAGTTTTCTGAGGAGCCCCAATGCAGTATGAACTGTGGAGTTAAGTAACTTACTCAAAATCACATGGGCAGAGAAGGGGTAAAGCTGTAATCTGAACCTTACTTTCTATGAACCAAAACCAGAGTTTTGGGCTACTATAATTTCCTAGGATCACACAGGGCTGTCAAACAGTGCCAGGGTCAGTGGATAAATGTAGACAAACATGTTGGGAAATACTTCACAGATAGTGTTTCTAGTAAGAAACATTAAACTGTGCCTAGTTAGTCCTCTGGTCACTCAAGTCTTTATTAAGTACTGTGGAATCTATGAGAAAGTATTTTCAAAAGCTTCTATTTTTCTAGGAGTTTATAGTCTCTAGCTCAAAAAGAGAACACAAATTTCCAAAGTTTAACTGAAGCAAACTCAGCTCTTAACCACAAGCTAACGGTCTCTGTGTTCCTCTTACAGAAGCATTTTTTTTTTCAATTGTAATTGTTCCTGCAGAAAAGTATTGTTTATGCCTACAATAAAATGTGTTGGTCTAATTTAAAAAACTGGACTTTAAACAAAGAACTATTTTGATTTGTCAAAATAGTTGACAAACTATTTTTTCTGGTTGCTTATTTGTGTTGTAGTGGTTGTTAAAATTTCCCATGTTGTTGTTTTTATAAATATTACATAATTTTTATTGTCTCATTCATCTCATTCATTATAATGTTACTAGTTTTTGTTTAAAAAGAACAAACGAGCAAAACAATGGAAAAAAATCTTGCATTTCAGAATATAATTGCTTTAGTTGATTTACTGAGGCAAAAGTAGCCATAATAAAGAGAAGTCCTATGAGGTCCAGAAAGGTGTTGATCCACTGCCAGTCTGCTATATAATTTGATTATAATCAAACTATTTTTCAAATAGGATTATTCTTAAAACATGTTCATGAATTCAGCAGATTTGTAAGAAGTTTTCCTGCATTACCAAATGGAAAGATTTAATATATTCTTTTTCAAAATGTAATATATATCAGTACTTTCCGAGCAAATTTTCTATATTTTAAATACGTTATATTATTTTAAATACATTCATTTAAAATAAAATTAGTTCATCCAAGTGAAATAAAGACGACTTCCTTACAAATTGATTCTCCGTAATATCTAAGTGTGAATTCCCAGCACAGTGCACACAGATTTGAGAGGGAAGAGCTCAAACAGCCATTATAGAGCCTTCAGGATCATCTTTATTTCAAATGCTAACTGAGAATTGCAATTTCAATATTTATCAATACAGAAGGCAAATCTAAGTATAGTACCAAGTTCTACAGCTGACTTTTAGAAATTAATACTGCATAAATTACATAGGTTATGCAAACTCGCAAACTGTCTTTTGTAACTATGTCAATGTATTTAAATAAAACCATTTATTTGTGTCATTTATATGCTGTTTAAGGTCTAAAGTAATGATACTTTATTTTTGATACCCAGAAACTGTTTTTTTTAGTAGGCATTGGTCAGCTTCAGTATTTATATATGCTAAAATATCAAAGTAAATTATTTTTATGAGAATGTCCCTGAATTAGTGAGTGAATTAAGTGACTACAGCAGCTTGTGAGATGAAATCCATTATTTTTAAATGTTTGACTTTATTTAAGCTGAATGGCACTTAAAGCAAGAAAAAAGCTATAAAAAGACTTAATTTCAAACATAAAGGTCATGGAAGGCTTATGAATGAGAGGATGTTTGGAGAAATGCATTTAGAGAGTAGAACTCTAATTGTAGTTTTGAATGCAGAAGCACACATTGACTCAAGTTTTATTATTACAATTTTATAAGAAACTCACTGAACACCAAACTCATGACCCTGATTTGACTATTTAGGATTAGCCATCTCATAGGACTCATGATTGGCTGACTAATAACTTCTAGGTTTTACTTTCTTTCACACTGCTGTCCCTATTGACAGCACACATTTTTTTTTGCGGTGCAGTTCTACTCAGATAGTCCAGAATTCAAATAATATTTTGTTTTTGCTAAGCAAGTTTCATGACCTGGGTCAACTATGAACATTTACAATTAGTTAATGTCTACATTAGCTAAACTGTAGCATCTGACTTGATGTCATCCTAAAATAATATTTCCTTCAGGGCATTTTCTTCACTCTGTAATTGCTAAATGCTTTCCTATTTGTTTTGTCACTTAAGTTACTATTTCCTTAATTAGAGAATATTTTTAAAAACAAAATTTGAGCAAGGATTGGAGATACCTGAGATTTAGTCTGCCTTTGCTTTAAATCAGTGTACCAGTTTGCTAAGTTTGCCATAATGAAGTACCACAGAAAATGAGTAGTTTAAACAGCAGAAATTTATCTTGCAATTCTAGAGGCTGCAGTTTGAGTCGAAGGTGTCGGCAGGCTTGGTTTCTTCTGAGGGCTTTCTCCTTGGTTTGTAGATGACTATCTTCTTCATCTGATTTTACACGTCGCTACGCTGGTTTATGCCTGTAGTCCCAGCACTTTGGGAGGCCACAGCAGGAGGATCACTTAAGGCCGGGAGTTCAAGATTAGCCTGAGTAACACAGTGAGACGTCTGTCTCTAAAAAAATGAATAAATAGCAAGCCTCCAAATACAGTCATATTATAAGGTACTGAGGGTTAGTACTTTAACACATAAATTTGAGTAAGAAACATTTGGGCTTGTAACAATTACCTTTGGTAAATTTTTTGACCTCAGTGGGTTTATCTTTTTCCTCACCTAAAAAGCTGAGTTCTTGGTGTCCACATGTTCTTATCTCTCTGAGTATCCTGAGGTTCTATGACTACAATGATTATTTATCCCATAATATGGGCGAAAAAACCATTTTTGGAAAAGTTTGAATTTTGAACTTATTAAACATGTTGATAGTTGATGATCCCAATAATTACAATAAAAAGTGAGATCCATAAATGCCTTATGAGTCAATAAAAAATCATTTATATATACAGATATATTAATTGAAACAGCTGTTATTTAATAAGTTTATGTCCTATAATAAGTTTATATGGACAGGCATATACTAGTTTGTAATTGTAATGTAATTTTAACAACTTTAATTTATTGCTTTATCACAAATCTTGTCAGATTAGGACAAGCATTATATCTGCTTAGTTTGACAGATAAGTTAAAAAAATGGTGTTGAAATAACTAAGACCATGCATTTTGTAAGCAACAGAACTAAGATTCAGAGTTAATCAGAGGTTAAACCTTGTGTTTTATCTGTGATACTATGCTTACCCTTTTGAGGGAGTAACTAAAAAAAAAAAGAAATATTTTGAACAAATGTTATATTTAAGTCCTTGACAAATTTAGATGAAATCTTTACCAAAAAGGAAAAGTAATTAAATTCTAAGAGAAAAAAATAAGATGTCAAATTGCTAGTGTTGAGGAAATATTGCATTGTTCATTAGAACAAATAAATGTCAAAAAAATTGTTAGTCTCAGCTAAGGGGTTAAAAAAAAGAATCTCAAAAAAAAATCGAGTACAGAAAATGAGAAGAAAGAAAAATGAATTAAAATGAGATAGATATATTCGATGTATGAGATTATAAATGAGAACTTTAATATTAATCTGAATTACAATATAAATGAAAAGACTAAAATCAACATATCTAGTTAGCTAAGGTTTGTTGCAGATGGAAAAGGAAATCAAACAAATCCATACTAAATCTCATGCTTATTATCTAGGGTACAAACAAAATGACTTCAAAATATCATTAAACTTCTTCCATCTGCAAAACTGTTTATCATATTTTGTTTTTATTCATTCTATGAGAAAAGTGCTCCCCAATGAAATACCATAATCATTCCATTTTTTTACTGTCAATCTATTATCCATTGAAATACACCAAAATTAAACTTAGCATTTCATAATTAACTATCATGTATTATCAAATTAAAAACTCCTTTCCTGATTCATGGCATGGTCTCTCCTTTATATTAGTGCAAGTGCTTGTATCTGCTCCAGGAAAAGAGATGCTTATTTATTTATTTATTAAGCAAACCCTCACATAAAGTCCAGGCAGTGATATAAGTCTTCATCAATGTTATCTCATTAGAGTTATGAACTCAAGAGTCTTGTTTCTCAGTTACTTTAGACAAAGATTTTAAGATCTTACCATAGCCACACAATTCCAAAACAGCTGATCTTACTGATTTTCCAGTTTCCTCTCTTCCCTGCCACCTCCAAATATACATACAGTGAATTCAGTGTTTCTGCATTTTGTCATTCCTCAGCAAGTGTTAGGAGGTAGGCAGTGTAACAAAGTCAGTATGTGCACAGCATGTTGGCTTTGAAGATTCTGAAAGCTCTACTCTGTCATTTATAATGACAATGTCCCACTGCCTCCTCATCATGAATTGTCTAATCAAGATGCGAATGCATACTGTCACAACACAGTATGAACAACTATTAGCTATATGAGAAGGCTGAATATTGTTGCGGGGTAAGAATTGAAGAATGAGCATACCCAAAATATAGAAAGGAGAAGATTCTGAAAAATAATGTGCCCAATTTGGAATGGAATGTAAGCCAGCAAGGAATCACATTCAAGACAGTTAGCTCAGGCGGATAAGCACTTAGTGAAATGATAGGACTGACTAGGTAAGCAGGATGACTAGTCAAGGAGCCAAGATGAGACAAAAGCATATGAGAGGAAGTCACTTTGCACTCATCCCCCACAGAGTCTCTATTCTACTCTT
>NW_012112919.1:4982427-5005302 GCF_000951035.1 Colobus angolensis palliatus | reverse complement strand
GAGGGGTTCTTGTCTCATCCCAGTGATGGAGCAGTGACTGGAGAGAAAGGGAGTGACAAAGGAGGAGAGGGAATGATGCTGGAAAATGCAGCAGATATGGAGATAAGGCAGAAACTTTTCAGGGCAGCTAGACTTTCTGCAGGTTTATTGATTCGCTTTTTGAAATAGCATTTGAAAGGCTTCTCTCAGGTTTGTGAGTGAGAAGAATTTTAGGCAAGGCTATGGTAAAGACATGTTTATGGTTGACACTGTGTCATTTCCCAGTTTATGGTACCTGTTTGGGGAATATGTTTATATCCTTCTTACTGCCGACATTTACCAAGCATAGACGCCACTTGCAGAGAGTGATTTATTTTTTGCACCATTATATTTTGAAAGACTTTCAGATTACAAGAAAACTTTTAAATTAGAGCCCATGCTTTTAAGATTAATAACTGTAATTACAGGGCTCTGTTATAGCAGAAAGAGCTGTAGCTTGCCTGTGAGATTGAATATGAAAAGTCCCTGGTCCAAGGGAATAATAAAAGCTTGTTTTTATGTAAGGACAGCCAGTAACAGGAAGAGACTTTCTCCCTGGAAAATACATGGGAGTGGTGTGGGTTAAAGCCTTTCTGAAGTTATGGTGATTCTCTGTGATCTAGCCCTGAAGACCAATTAAAGTCATAATCACTTTTGTTTGATTTTTTTTTTTGTTTTTTGTGATGCCAACACTCATCTGGGAAATTAGGATTGTTTTGACCCTGTCTCCCCAGCCTCATACTTTAAAGTTTGCTGTGATTTAAAATGTTCCCTCCAGTAGCTGCAGCCCAGCAGAACTGCAATCTGGTTAGGCAGCTACTGCAGGGACATTCATTTCTCTTAATGATAAGTGACTAAAGTTAAGCAGAGACCGGATAGTCCTTCTATACTTTAGGAGAACAAGAAACTATCACCCCACCACAAGAAACCCTTAAAACATTTATAATGATGAAAAATGGCAATGTTAAAATGTTAAAAGTAACTCTAATGATTTTATTTAATCAACTTAACTTTTTTTTTTTTGAGACGGAGTCTCGCTCTGCCGCCTAGGCTGGAGTGCTGTGGCCGGATCTCAGCTCACTGCAAACTCCGCCTCCCGGGTTCACGCCATTCTCCTGCCTCAGCCTCCCGAGTAGCTGGGACTACAGGCGCCTGCCACCTCGCCTGGCTAATTTTTTGTATTTTTTAGTAGAGACGGGGTTTCACCGTGTTAGCCAGGATGGTCTCGATCTCCTGACCTCGTGATCCGCCCGTCTCGGCCTCCCAAAGTGCTGGGATTACAGGCTTGAGCCACCGCGCCCGGCTCAACTTAACTTTTTAGGAGGCCCTTTTGGAAGGAGGAAGGGGGAAAGGTAAGATAAAATAAATGGAGTTGGAGAAATAGTAGGAAGTAAGCTATAATGGAGTGCATGAAGGGACAAAGGCATACAAAAATAGGGATTGGGGTAAAAATGATCTGGAAGAACAGAAAGATAGAAAACATGAGAGGGAGTAAGAAGGGATGAGAAGAAAGAAGTCATTGACAGAAAGGAAAACTAGGGAAGGCTAACAGTGTTGACTGACAGGAAGTACAGAGACAAATGAAGAGAGAATACAAATGAAGGGAGCCCCCAAAAATGCCAACAAGTGCAATTCTTTTATATTTTCTCTTATCCTCTTCACTGACAAAAGGCACTAGAAATTCGAGCTCAAATAAAGAATCTGAAGGTTGTGTCAACCATGGTCTTTAATAAGAAAAGATGCCCTAAGAAACATGGAAACAGAAAGCTCATGCTGGATACTGTTCCTCAAGATAACCAAGGAAGATAATAATGACAAGACTTAAGTATGGAAGAACCACGGGAATCTTGGGTTTAAAATGTCATGCAGAATACACAATGACTGAGTATGTTACCTTTTCATCTCATTAGGAGACTCTGAAATTCTTCCATTGGTGCTTCTTCATGAACATCACCTAATGAAGCTCTGCATCTTCCTATTCCTGCCCTTATCCTTTCCAACAATCACCAACTCTGTCTTCAATCTCTCTCTTCCTCTTCTCTCTTCTTCATCTGCGATAGATTAAATTATGGTTCCCAGTTCCTCACTCTCCCTGTATCTATATCCTTTGCCATATGACATTTAAATTATTCTCACTAGAGGCAGGGTGTGCATATTTCTGTCCTTTGCCTTTGGACTCTGCTGTATGCCCACTTTTGGTCAATGGGACATTGGCAGATACAATGCAAGGAGTGGCTTCAAAAATACTTACATGACTGGACCTGTCCTTTTGTGCTTCTGCTGTAGCCTTGAGCTCATATCCCGTCCTTCAGATCCCCAAAGAATGAGATGCATACGAAACAGACCTGAAGTAAACAGGTGGCATGGAGCCAAGCCCAGAAGAGCTCAGCCAAGATCAGCAGAACTCCTGGAGCCAATCCAAAGCTGTATGAACAGGAAGTAAAGATCATTATTTTAAGCCAGTGAAATTTTGGAATTAGTTGTTACACAATAGTTTTTCTCTCTTTTTAAATGCTGTCTTGACCCAGTGTTGAGGCCCTGGCTAGGGGCAGGTGAGCTCCCCATCTTGAGCAGCTAATTAAGTATTTGACTCTCACATGCACCTACCATATCACCCTGGGGCCAGGCAGCAGACAACATACAGAGTCGATAGAAATAACTCAAATTAGCCAATCCACAAAGAGCTTGAGAACCTAGCTAACTGCATCTGAGCATCAGTGTTCAGTGTCCCACCATCAAATAAATTCTTGAATCTTACATATCAGGGTTATGAAATATTCTTGAGGTGATATATACCTGATATAGCAACCCATATTTAAACACATGAAGAGAAATAGACTTTTTAGCCAGTATCTCACCTATTAGGGAAAACTCTCAATTAAGACAACCTTATATTTTAAAGGTCCTCCTATCAACTGCTAATTTTTGGATCATGATATGGTTTGGCTGTGTCCCTACCCAAATCTCATCATGAATTGTGGTTCCTATAATCCCCACGTGTCCTGGGATGAACCTGGTGGGAGGCAATTGAATTTTGGGAGTGATTACCCCCATGATGCTGTTCTCATGATAGTGAGTGAGTTCTCACAAGATGTGATGATTTTATAAGGGGCTTTTCCCCCTTTTGCTCAGCACTTCTCCTTCCTGCCACCATGTGAATAAGGACATGTTTGCTTCCCCTTCCACCATGATTGTAAGTGACATAAGGTGCCCCAGCCATGCTGAACTGTGAGTCAATTAAGCCTCTTTCCTTTATAAATTACCTAGTCTCAGGTATGTCTTCATTAGCAATGTGAGAACAAACTAATACAGTAAATTGGTACTGGGTAGTGGAGAGCTGCTGTAAAGATACCTGAAAATGGGGAAGCAACTTTGGAACTGGGTAACAGGAAGAGGTTGGAACAGTTTGGAAAGACTCAGGAGAAGACAGAAAGATGTGGGAAAATTTGGAACTTCCTAAAGACTTGGAGGGTTCTCAGGACAGGAACATGTGGGAAAGTTTGGTACTTCAAAGAGATTTGTTGAATGGCTTTGACTAAAATGCTGATAGTTATATGGACAATAAGGTCCAGGCAGAGGTGGTCTCAGATGGAGATGAGAAACTTTTTGGGAACTGGAGTAAAGGCCACTTTTGCTATGTAAAGTGACTGGTTGCATTTTGCCCCTGCCCTAGAGATCTGTGAAACTTTGAGCTTGAGAGAGATGATTTAGGATACCTGGCAGAATAAATTTCTAAGCAGCAAAGTGTTCAAGAGGAAGCAGAGCATAAAAGTTTGGCAAATTTGCAGTCTGATAATGTGACAGAAAAGAAAACTCCACTTTCTGGGGAGAAATTCAAGCTCACTGAAGAAATTTCCGTAAGTAATGAGGAGCCAAATGTTAATTACCAAGACAAGGAAAATGTCTCCAGGGCATTTCAAAGACCTTCACAGTGGACCCTCCCATTGCAGACTTGGAGGCCTAGGAAAGAAAAATGGTTTCCTGAGTTGGCCCCAGGGACCTCCTGCTCTATGCAGCCTCAGGACATGATGCCCTGCATCCTAGCTGCTTCAGCTCCATGGGGGCCAACATAAAGCTCAGACAATTGCCTCAGAGGATTCAAGCCCCTTGGTGGATTACATATGGTGTTGGGCCTGTGGGTGCACAGAAGACAAGAATTGAGGTTTGAGAACCTCTGCCTATATTTCAAAGGATGTATGAAAACACCTGGATGTCCAGGCAGAAGTTTGCTGCAAGGGGGAAGCCCTCATGGGGAACCTCTGCTAGAGTAGTGTGAAAGGAAAATGTGCTTTTGGAGCCCTGACACAGAGTCCCCACCAGGGCACTGCCTAGTGAAACTGTGAGAAGAAGGCTACCATCCTTCAGACCCAGGAATGATAGATCCACTGAAGACTTGATCCACTGAAGACTTGCACCCTGCATCTGGAAAAGCTGAAGACACTCAACATCTGCCCGTGAAAGCAGCCTGGAGTGGGGTTGTTCCCTGCAAAGTCACAGGGGCAGAGCTGCTCAAGGCCATGGGAGCCTACCTCTTGCATCAGTGTGACCTGGATGTGAGACATGGAGGCAAAGGAGATCATTTTGGAACTTTAAGGTTTAATGACTGCTCTGTTGGATTTTGGAATTTCATGGTTCCTGTAGCACCTTCATTTTGACCAATTTCTCTCATTTGGAATGGGGGTATTTACCCAATGCCTGTACCCCATTGTATTTAGGAAGTAATTAACTTGCTTATGTTTTTAAAGGCTCATAGGTGGAAGGGAGTTGCCTTGTTTCAGATGCAACCTTGGATTTGGACCTTTGGGTTAATGCTGGAATGAGATAAGAATTTGAAGGACTGTTGGGAAGCCATGATTGTGTTTTGAAATGTGAGAACATGATATTTGGGAGGGGCAAGGGTGGAATAATATAGTTTGGCTGTGTCCCCACCCAAATCTCATCTTGAATTGTAGTTTCCATAATCCCCACATGTCATTAGAGTGACCTTGTGGGAGGTAATTGAATCATGGAGGTGGTTAACCCCATGATGCTGTTCTCATAATAGTGAGTGAGTTCTTATGAGATCTGATGGTTTTATAAGGGGCTTTTCCTCCTTTTGCTCAGTACTTTTCTTTCCTGCTGCCATGTGAAGAAGGATGTGTTTGCTTCCCCTTCTGCCATGATTGCAAGCTTCCTGAGGCCTCTCAGCCATGCTGAACTGTGAGGCAATTAAATCTCATTCCTTTATAAATTACCTAGTCTCTGGTATGTTTTTATTAACAGCATGAGAATGGACCAATACAGGTCAAGAGCTATTTCTGGAGCAATTCTGTGTGGACAGAGGAATGGTGTTACCACGTATTAATGGAAAAACAAAGACTTTTATGCTGAAGAAATAGCCCAAACCATTTTTCTCAGAATAATTGGCATGTATAATGACATTGCCATGCCCATTTCTCCCTTCAAATCTCAAACACCATTCCTATCATATGTGATTTGAATTTTGAGGTGTTGATGAGTGTTCTGATAAATCAAATATCAGTAAGTCTGAAATAATCATAGAACATTTTATTCACATAAGGCAGGAAAGATAATATTAAATTTCCTTCAACCAATAGCATAAACCAATCACTTTCTTTCCATCTCTCTAACTCCTGTATTTTCCACTGTGTTAGGTAGAGAAAGTTTACAGAGTTCAAAACTCTGACTATATTTCACTTATTCTATTATTAGCTCTGGTACTGTTGACATGCCACTCACTCTGTGCTGTAGTTTTCTAACAGAGCTAATAAAGATTGTCATTAAAAGCCTTTGTAAAAACAAAATATATGTGTTTGATATTCCTAATTATGCGTTAATAGGTTATTCATAATATTTAATAATAATTTTAAGAGTTTCACTAATTTTAAATAGTTCCATTAACTTATTACATATATATTTATTATTATCATTACTATTTAAGTTCTGGGGTACATGTGCAGAACTTGCAGTTTTGTTACATAGGTATACACATGCCATGGTGGTTTGCTGCACCCATCAACCCATCACCTACATTAGGTATTTTTCCTAATGTTATCTCTCCCCTAGCCACCCAGCCTCCACAGGCCCCAGTGTGTGATGTTCCCTTCCTTATGTCCATGAGCTCTCATTGTTCAATTCCTACTTATGAGTGAGAACATGTGTTTGGAAGACATTTATGTAGCCAATAGACATATGAAAAAAATGCCCATCATCACTGGTCATTAGAGAAATGCAAATGAAAACCACAATGAGATATCATCTCATGCCAGTTAGAATGGTCATCATTAAAAAGTCAGGAAACAACATATGCTGGAGAGGATGTTGAGAAATAGGGATGCTTTTACACTGTTGGTGGGAGTGTAAATTAGTTCTTCCATTGTGGAAGACAGTATGGCGATTCCTCAAGGATATAGAACTAGAAATAAGAAATAACATTTGACCCAGCAATCCCATTGCTGGGTATATACCCAAAGGATTATAAATCATTCTACTGTAAATACCCATGCATATGCAGGGTCTCATTCTACCACCCAGGCTGGAGTATAGCATCAAGATCATAGCAACTTCACAACTTCAAACTCTCCAGCTTAATCAATCCTCTTGCCTCAGCTTCCCAAGTAGCTGGGGCTACAGGTGCATGCCACCACACCCTGTTAATTGACTTTTTTATTTTTTGTAGACCAGGTCCCACTGCATTGTCCAGGCTTATCTTGAACTCCCAAGCTCAAGCAGTCCTCCTGCCTTGGCCTCCCAAAGTTCTGGGATTCTAGGCATGAGCTAGTGCACCCGGCCTCCTCAGCTATTTACAATTATGATTAGTATGTTAATCACAATTTGAGTGCTTTTAAGAATTTCATAAACTAGAGACTTCTCTTAGAACAAGAAATTTGCAATGAATTGAAAAGCCCATGTAGTGACAAACGTAATGCAGCCTCCTAATAAGCTTACCATTTACCCAAGAGTGTCTGACAACCTGGAGGAGCTAATTTGGCAGGAAAATTTCTTCATCCATATGATTCCACATGACCTTTAATCTAGTCCCTGGAGAAAGTTGGAAATGAAAAATAAATTTAGGGAGCAGTGGAATGAGCTATCTTAGTTGAATGTTTGATTTCACGTATCACTGTTTGAGAGCCGAGATTTCCATAATTTGGGTGGGTGAAGGCATTCATCTCACATTTTATTAGGGATCCATGCTTCTGTATATTCAACTCTCACACACAAAAAGAGAATAGTTGCATACTTTAGTGGAATGATTTGGCAAGCAGGTGCCTGAAATTTGGATTTAGATATTCTGTAGTTTGAATTCTGGTCGTGATATTTACTAGTTGTAGTACCTTGGGAAATTCACTTAATTTTTCTGAATCTAATTTTGTTCATCTGCAAATTAGGATAATAATCCCTATTTCATAGAACAATCAAAAGTGTTAAGGGGCACAATGCATGTGAAATACTGACTACATCATCTGGCATCTAGTAGGGACTCAGATATTTGTTGTGTCTAAAAGGGTAGTACAATGAGAATGAGCAAGAAGAAAACAGCAAGAGAAGGTTAAAAGAGAAGGATTAGTTTTATTTTCATAAATATATTTTTAACAACAAAGAAAATCTCACCTCTGTGAAAACTCAACAAAGATGGCAAACTCATCGGTTGCCCAATAATACATTAATCACTTGATTATTCAAACTTTTTTTATATTTAACAAGTACTTGGCAATGAGAAGTCACCGTGGCAGTTACAAAGCTATATAAAACATGTGCTGAGGCCATTAACGACTTTCTATTCAAATAGTAGAGAGGAGACATTGTTAGCATAACTATTAGTCAACAAAGCCAAAAGAGCATACCACAAGAAATCCAATTACATGAAACCCACGGTTCTATGATCAAGTTATTTTAGAAAAAAATACACAGCACACTCTTCATCTACCCTTGCATATTCAAAATTTGAAAATCCTCTCAGTATTCTGAGGATTCTGTGTAACCAATATCCATTTTATGGTTAGGAAATAAATATACGTTGTTTTATGGGCTATCCCACACCCCTACTCCCCGCAACTAACTGCTATTGATAACTTGTGAGAATATTGTTTCATGGAAACATTTTGTAAAATGTTTCTATAAATAAAGGTAGAAAGTAATAAGCATAGGCAGAGGTTCCTAAAGTGGAGTACTATACTCAGGAGGTGAGGACAGGGAAGAAATTACATCTCTCTAGGAGAAGAGACTGGGGCAAGGATTATGAAAAGAGCCTTCTTAGAGGGAGACTTGAAGCTTGGGTAAGGACTGCAGGAGAAAAATTGGCTGGAGAAATGTCTAAATTAAAAGGAGAGATGAGGTTTAGAAGATCTATGATGTCCAAGATATTGATCTCTCATACATAGAAAAGGAATATGATTTATTTCATATGACTCTCTAGCAGCAGCAAGGAGACAGATTTTGGAACAAAATGTGAGGACATTATCAGAAACAGAACAGGACTTACACAGAGTAGGCAGTAAATTTCCTGCCCCTCTAAGTGTTCCAGAGAAGTCAGACAATGGGATAAATACACGTATAGATTTCCGTGCCAAATAATTGGTGGGATGAATGATCCCTAATGATAATCAACTCAAAGTCTGTCTTAATTCTGTGAGCTAAAAGTTTGTTCGCCTAGCTCTGACTTGCTGGTGAAGATTTTAAACAGAAAAAAAAAAAAAACCAAAACATGATTTGAACTGTGCTTGCAAAGATTAATCTTGTAGTTCTATATGGGATGTTTTAGAAAAAGAAAGATAGCAGGGAGATAACTTGCAAAGAATCATGTACAAGCACTCTTATCATCCCCTCTCTTCCACCAACAGAGATGCCATTCAAATTCCTCCTCTTGCCTTCCTAAGGAAGAGCAGGCTTTCATCAAAGAACTGGGATGAAGCATAGGCTTGAGTTAATTTACCTGGTCTTCAGAGGAATCCAATCTGGAAGTTACCATGTGGTCTGCTAGTGAAGAGGTGAGTATTAATATAGGATTTGTGGCTGATATAACTTTTCACTGTCACAAAATATTGATACAATAAAAAAACTGATAAAGTTTATTAAAGCACTTAAAGGACATTTCTCATTTTGCGTAATATTTTGTAATAAAATCATATATGTAAACATGGAAAATGTGTAGGGAAGTGAGAAGAACATTAACCACACAAAGTTTATCTCTGACTATGAGATTCCATTTCCTTTTGTAAAATAAAATGATAACTATGTATTTCTTCATAATTATAGTTATCTTATATTGAATGCCTACTAAGTACTAGGCATTATGCATGATACCTAGTATTTGTTATTTCATTCAAACTTCAAAATGGTAATGAGGCTTAAGGTTCACATGAGGTTAAGCTAAAATCTGGATGTATTACAGCAAAACTTTCTTGATGTAGCCTTGAGGGAATTATAAAACAATTGCAAAGTAGGACTTAGGATGCCATTTTATTAATAGTTGTACAAAAGATAAAGAACCAATTTTGGGGTCCTTAGTAAAAAACTCTTTAACAAGCAGATTAGGAAACTGCTTAGGCTCAAAACCTATAGAGGAACTTTTTTTTCTCTTCTCCAATGCTTTCCTGAGCTCATATAGACATGTCCACCAAGAGGCAATATTACCTTCCAACTTTAACCTGTGATCCAACATGGTATAAGCCAGAGTGACATCTGTTTACCAACTACAGTATGCTGGTGCAGTAAACATAAGTTTCTTATTAAGGTATCCAGTTTCAGAAATTTTCAGCCAAAATTCCCCATTGCGAGCTGTTCAATGAAGAGCTTCTCTGAGCTCTTAGTTGGGAGAAGGAAGGAATTTCCTATTTTCCTTCAAATCGCATTAAATAGAGGACAAGTCATACTCATAACCTTATGGCTATTAACTTCAAAACATAAAAAATGAAACCAAAAGTAAGTGTATTATTTCCTACTTGAAAACTCCTATTCAACTTTTACTGTGGACTAGGAATTGTGGTAGGGTGTGGCATCCATATAAATCAGGAAAATCGTAGTATCATGTTCTTGAAGAACACCCAAAAAAGGAAAACTGTCACATGGTTAAGATTCAGCTGCAGTCTAATCAACATTTTCCTTTTACACATCAAAAGAGGGAGGATCAAAGATGACCACTGACTTGTCAAAATCACATGAGAACTTAGTGGGGGGACTAAAATGAAAACCCTAATTGCTCTTGGAATGCCAAATTTTAAAGCACATATTAACTCATCTCCCCTCATGATGTTCATATTCCTAGTGAATCCCTTGATCCCCCTTTCTTCCCTATCTGAGTCCTTAGAGTTTCCTGCAGATCCATTTGCTTGATGACTGTGTTTATACCCCTACCTCTACCTGATTAGATTCATTTTGCAGATAATGTTGCCTAGTTTTATTTTTTTTTGTCAAAAGTGAGAAGAACATACGTTAGATAATAATGGATTACCTTACAGTTGTCTCCTTTAATTATGCAGTCTTTGAAACTTACCAGTTATCTGTGCTTACAAATTATTTCTACATCTATTGCTGATTCATTGGACCTTGTTTCAGCATAAAAAACTCACTGTACACATTTCCATTTCCGACTCAGCTATCTGTCCTCACATTGATGCATATTTATATCTGTCCCTGGGAATGTGTGCTGCAGGCACACTCAGTAATCTTACCATGATCATCTGCTCTTTCTTTTAGTTTACCTGAGTCTATTGTTTAGTACTGTTCAATAGTAAAGGATATAATAGAGACATGTGTCAAGATGTAAACTGTTTCATTTTTCTAAGATACTTCAGGATGATATTTTCTCTTTACTTTCTACTCATTTGCTTCATGTTTCACCTATCAGTCTGCAAATGCAATACAAGATCTTGAGCCCTTCCTTTTGGTCTTCATTCAACATATACCTATTATCAGAAAATATAATATGTAGGATGGACAGAGATAAAAACCATATTTCCTGCATTCAAGTCTTAAGGCAAAGACAGACAAGTAAATCAACAATAACTCTTCAATATGATATGTGGTATCATGGAATTAAAGACAGACTGTTATAGTGAAACAGAAGAGTATTAACAGATCCTTCAATCTGTCTGGGGGTGGGAAAACGAAAGCCTTCAGAAAGTAATAGATGTTTTAGCTGAGTGTTGAGTATCAATGGAAAAGTGATGATTAGGGAATGTTATGCCATTTTTCAGCTTGGGGAATTGGAGAGTAAAAAAGCAGTGTCATTCTCAAAAGCACAGTGTCAAGATTATAAGAGATAGATTACAGAGAAGATACACAACTCACTCAAAGAAAGTTGGATATATTTTGTGGAAATTTTAAGCCACAAAACTCCACTTTGTATTTCATTTCAATTACTTTTCTTCTCTTTTAAGATCACTGGAGAAGAATAACATTTTGTAATATTTTAAGTATGGTATTCGATTAAAAAACTTAGAAAACATTAGACAAGTCAATACAATGTCTATAACTGGCTTTTGTTTTGCAGATAAACAGTGTTACTCGAGATATTTGAGAAAGTCACTTGTTATAGTGATGAAAGGTGTATTTAATGGAGTTATTCTGGCAGATATTAGGATAAAATCTTGTAACAGAAACAATTTGGAAAAAGTGATAATCATTTGAAGGTGAGAAAAACCAAGACTAACATAATTTCAACAAAATTAAAGGCCAGATCCTAAATCAGAGAGTCAATTTAAATAACAGGTCAGAGCAACAATTAAATAAAATAAATTAATTATTCAGAGGTTTTAAATATGAGAGAATTTAGAAAATGCTGGTATTATTCCCTGGTGCTTAATAATGTTTTGTTTGTGAATTGGAACTTCTAGTTATGGTGTGAACAAAATACATCTTCTCAGGGGTCTCACCTACCAAACTGAAAAGTAAAACTTAAAATGGGAAAGGGGTGTCCCGAAACTGTCCTGGGAATTAGGGAATTAGGAAAAGGTACCTTACACATATAACATATTTAAAGCATAAATATAATGTTAATGAGACACTATTGAAAGAAGATGCCAAGTGTCGACATGGACATAGAACACAAGATTACAGGGAACTGAAGGTAGAGATCCCACTTTGGTACATTCTTTGAAAGTGAAAGAGAAGAAATGAAGACATAGGCAGGAAATAGTGAAGTCAGATCACAGTACTTGAAGGCATCTATGTGAAAACAGCTTAGCAGCATTAGAAAGTGGTAGCAAGAGAAGAATTGAGGCTTCTTATGGTGTGTGAAAGGGGAGATTAGTCAATGTGCCTAGAAATAGTCACTGAACAGGTGGAGGTGGAGGTTGGGCCAGTAGTGGTGGGAGTCTCATGACACTGCCAACATGTGTACCTGATGTGATACAGAGGCCAAATTAAAAGTTGGATACAGTGATTTGGCATCTGGTGCAGTTTTTTTCTTCTTTTTAAAACCAAAGACAGAAAAAAATAAAAAAACCTATAAAGGAGAGTCTTATTTCTGGCATTGTCAAAGACTTGGCTCTTTCTTAACTTCCCTTAGGCTACTAGGTTACTGTGACTGCTTATTTAAATTTCTATCAGCCAGCCCACTATTTGAGCTGTGAGAACACTGTGGAAACAGTGTTTCCAAATGAAACACTGGTTTGAAAACCAAATGGAAAGGGAGGACATCCCAGGAGAATGAAGCCACCTTATTTTCTGAAGAAAGGTTTATGCCAATTAAGGATAATTTGAGAGAGTTAAGAGACAGTAGAAAAGCAGGAGATCAAGACACACACACACACACACACACACACACACCAAAAACAAACAAACAAAAAAACCAAATCTGCATTTCCGCACACAAAAGTCGAAGAATTTTGATTCTAAAAATGAATTAAAATGCTTTTTAAAAAAAATTATCTAGAAGAAGGAGTATAATTAGAACCATCTTCCGTGTGTATTCAGAATGATTTAAAAATAAATTTGGAGTCTATGATATAAGAAACAAGAGGTAACATGGTAATCAAGAATCTTTGGCTGCAGTGTATTGTAATTCATCACAAAACAGCTTAAGCCAAATAGAAAATGTATTGGCTAGTCCACTTTTAAGTCTAGAGAAAACTAACTGCAGTCATAACTAAGCCTAAAAGCTCAAATTATGCCCTAGAGATAGTGTACCTTTCTTCTTCTCTCCTTCTCTATGTTTGCCTTGCTGTCTTCATTCTTTTATCCAGATATTCCCCAAATGATGCTCCTCTGCAACCACAGTTAAGAAGTATTTTCCTAATTATTCCAGTAAACAGTCCTTGCCTGGGGTCCTGTATTTCTATTCGGGTCACCTACACATAATACACAGGATGGATAGTCAGGTCTTTATCACGTCTAGCTCTGTCCTGGGGTTAGGATCAGCCTCAACTAAAATACAAGAAATGAAAGTGAAGCAATGGTTCATTCCACAGTTGAAAATTGGTGCACTTTTAAAGAAGGCAGAAAGCATAGAGGGTAGAAGATAAACAGGGGTCTACTGTATTCCATGCCTTGGTAGTTCAGAGATAATATGTCCTTGTATCCATAAGACACATTAAAAATAAACCCATTTAATGTGATAAAAATACTTCACATACCACTAAAAATGTACCTACCTTATCTTCTCAAGGAGATAACATTAATTCTGTGCAGATATCAGCACAAAATCTTTGAGTTAATGTGCCTTGTTCATTTTCCTATGTCTAGAACAGATGGGAAACAAAAATAACCATAATTAAAAAGGAAAAAATCATCTAGAAAAGAGGTGAAGAGTTGATTAGTTTAACAATCTATGACATATACGATATTCTCAAAAGCTATAAGGACTTTCTGCTTGCTGGTGAAGCAAAACCTATTGTACGGATCCAAGTCAGCTTTCAGGAGGATCTCCAAATCTGCTGTTCTCCCTGATCACGTGTGACATGGGCAATGGGAGGAATTGTTCTTTAAAAGGCTGAAATATTTGGTAGTCCACTTTTTGTTGGTGTCAGTCTGGCAGCTTGGGGATTGAGAAATCAATAGCTGCTTTGAGCCAAGCTTGGACTTCTCTCAAAATGCAATTACCTTAGTTGCCAGATATTTTGTAACGATAATTAGGACTGCCATCTGGCTTCTGTTATCATAGAAATCTCTCATTCATTGCCATTAACAAGCCAATTTCCATAACTGCATCTTCTAATGTCAGCCCTGGCTTACGGAGCACAGCTACTACTAAGCTTCTTAGTGATGCTGGTGCCACTCAGCATCGCATTCCTGTCACCTTGTTAAATGCAGTGTCCTCTATGTATTCTTGAGCTGGTGCATTTTCTGGACATGTGTTGTGTTGCAACACAGGCATGCCAATGCTCTGAGTCTCTTAATATTCTCCTTTCTCTCTCAGAGCAATCTTGAAATATTTCATTGAGAGTGGGCTTTCAAGACTATACTAACAGCACATTAGTACCAAATCCTCAGAAGCTTATCTGGATGCTAAATTTATGTCCCGAGATAATGTTACCATATCAACAATCTCCCACTTAACCAACTTTATGTTTCACTCCTGGTTTACCACTTTCTAGACCCAGTCCCATACATTCTTTCCCGGTCCCCACCAGAACATGCTGACTAGGTCTTGCAGCACCTTCAGGATACAGTCTCCTTTATCCCTTAACAGGCCCAGAACTTCTCCATCAGAGTCTTGGAACCTAACACCCACATTAAAAGTCCGGAGGCTAGAAGAAGAAGTAGGGTTTTATCTAGAGCGGTATGTAATGCTTTTTGTTTTCAAGCAAAAGTGACATTAGTTTTTGACAGGAAAAAGTAAGACTTAAAGGAAGTACCCCAGAGGGTTCTGAGGAATCTCGTGGTCTTGAGCGCCTCAACCCAGATATCCCTATCCGTGGTCTCAGAGTTCTACTCCTAACCAATAATGGTCCTGACCTTGGCATAACTGACTTGGCAGGTTAAATAATTCAATCTTTAGTGGTGTTCTGTTGCCCTTATAATTCAGTTCAAGGACTCAGGTGTTTTCTGGCTTATGTTGTCAGAAAATGAGGTTATTTGTGTGCTGCTTAAGAGTCCTTCTGGCTTCCACACCTAGCCTTATTGGTGATAAATCACCGTTTCAACTTTTCATTGTCTTTCTTCAATGCACTCTTTGTATGCTGCAATAGACTACTTCCCTCGAACCTTCCAATCACCTGTGAAATTACACCAACTCCCACTAGCCATAGATGACTTATGGTTAACTTACCATTAGTGATAAGGTTCTCCTTGTCCACTGAACAGCTGGTGATCCAGCTCTAGAGTCCTCTTTTAGGTCTGTTTTCTCAGACCTCTTCTAACACCAACAGGTGGACTCAGTGATGAAGATTTGCATACAAGATCCCCATAAGGGAGTGGTCTTAGAAATACCTGTCGGTGAATGAAGGAAAAAGTACTGGACAGAGAGAAAGCTATGCCCAATTTGAAACGTGGTACAGTTGTAATAGAGACTATAGCTTACTTCCTAGAGAATGCCAATGCTTAGAGATAGCCTGAATTTAGGTAAGAGTGGGGCAAGGATTTATGGCCGTGCATAGATAAGGACATCCTCAAAGATGGAGTATGTATTTTTAAAAGGTAAGATTCTTTGGTGATGGAAAATTCTTGGAGACGGACTCAGCTTTGAGCTGCCTACAGGCAATGCTTTGTGCAAGTGGGAAATTAGTGCCTAGGTCCTGATCATGTGTCTGGATGGCACACCGGAGTACCCAATTTAAGCATTCATCAAAGAATCACCTTCCCCGAAGTCCCCAGCTCAAAGTTTTGTTTTGTTTTGCTTTACCTCCCAGGGTAATTTGACCTACTAAATTAAAGGTTTGGCTCTATTTCTTCTTTCATCTTTCTTTTCATTTTATCTTTTCCTTTCCTTTTCTTTTTGTTCCTTGTAATATCTTCATTGTGTTCTTTTATCAGCTTTCTTTTTTACTTTTCTTTTTTTCCTTAAAGTGTCTTCATTTTTGTTCTTTCATCAGCTTTCTTTCTTTCCTTTTTGTGTGTGTGTTTTTTTCTTACTGCTGCTTTCTCTCTCATATCAAGATATCCTTTATTGGCTATTTTCTTTAAGAAGGAATAAATGAGTTGATTCCTTTGGAGGACTAGTGTGAGTTTCCTCTGCTTGTGTTTAAGATCTGTTTCACTATGAGTTTTTCTTCTCACATGAAGAATTACAATAATACAATAATAGCTGGAGACTTTAATACCCCACTTTCAACATTGGAGAGTTCTTCCAGACAGAAAATAAATAAAGAAAAATCAGACTTAATCTGCACTATAGGCCAAATGAATTTGAGAGATATTTATAGAACATTTCATCCAAGAGCTGTGGAATACACATTGTTTTTCTCAGCACATGGATTATTCTCAAGGACAGACCATATGTTAGCTCACAAAACAAGCATTAAAACATTCAGAAAATTGAAATAATATCAAGCACCTTTTCTAACCACAATGGAATTAAACTAGAATTTTGGAAACTACAAATATATGAAAATTGAACACTATGCTCATAAATGATCAGTGGCTCAATGAAGAAATTTAGAAGGAAATTGAAAACTTTCTTGAAAAAAATGACAATGAAAACACAACATACCAAAACCTATGGAATACAGCACAAGTAGTACTCAGAGGAAAGTTTATAGCTATAAGCACCTACATCAAAAAGGAGGAAAAAATTCAAATGAGCAATCTAGTAATACATCTTAAAGAACTAGAAAAGCAAAACCAAACCAAACCTAAAATTAGAAGAAAGGAAATAATAAAGATCTGAGCATAAATAAATGGAATTGAAATGGAAAAAATACAAGGACCAATGAAACAAAAAATGATGTTTTGAAAACTTAAACAAAATTGACAACCCTTTAGCCAGACTAAGAAAAAAAGAGATAAGATACAAATAATGTCAGAAATAAAAAAGTAGACATCACAACTAATCCTACAGAAATACAAAGAATCATTAGTGATTACTATGAGCAACTGTATGCCAATAAATTGGAAAATATGGAAGAAATGAGTGAATTCCTAATACATAAAACCTACCAAAATGAAATGAAATGAAAGAAATCCATAAAATGAAAGAAATCCAAAACCTGAACAGAACAATACAAATTAAAGAGATTGAAGGTGTAATAAAACGTCTCCCAGTAAAGAAAAGCCTGGGACCTTATGGCTTCATTGCTGAGTTCTGCCAAACGTTGAAAGAAGAACTAATACCAAACTACTCAAATTATTCAAACTACTCAAATTATTCCAAAAATAGAGGAGGAAGAAATACTTGCAAACTAATTCTATAGGGGCATTATTACCCTGATACCAAAGCAAGACAAAGCACATGAAAAAAAGAAAACCACAGGCCAATATCTCTGATGAATATTAATGCAAAATTCCTCAAGCAAACTACTAGCAAACCAAATTCAACACTACATTAGAAAGATCACTTATGGTGACCAAGCGGGATTCAGCCCAGGGATGCAAGGATAGTTCAACATATGCATATCAATCAATGTCATATATCATATCAACAAACTGAAAGATAAAAACATACTATTTTAATTGAGGCTGAACAAGCATTTGATACAACATCCTTTCATGATAAAAATCCTCAGGAAACTGGGATAGAAAGAACATTTCTCAACATAATAAAAGTCATATATAACAGATCCACAGCTAGTAAGATACTAACTGGGGCAAAAAAATGGAAGCATTTCCTCTAAGATCTGGAAAACAACAAGGCTGCCCATTGCCACCACTGTTATTAAACATAGTACTGGAAGCCCCAGCTAGAGCAAATAGACAAGAGAAATATATAAAGGGCATCCAAATTGGAAAGGAAGAAGTCAAATTATCCTTGTTTTCAGGTGATATGATCTTATCTTTGAAAAAAACTAAAGACTCCACAAGAAAACTGTTAAAACTGATTTTTAAACATCCAGTAAAGTTGCAGGATACAAAATCAACATACAAAAATCAGTAGTATTTCTATATGCCAATGATGAACAATGGGAAGAAGAAAGAAAAATGTAATCTCATTTACAGTAGCCACCCATAAAATGAAATACCTAGGAATTAATTTAACCAAAGAAGTGAAAGATATCTACAATGAAAACTTTAAAAAGCAGATGAAAGAAATTGAACAGGACATCAAAAAAATGGAAAAATACTTCATGTTCATGGATTGTAAGAAGCAATATTGCTAAAGTGTCCATACTACCAAAAGCAATCTACAGATTCAACACAATCCCTATCAAAATACCAATAACATTCTTCACAGAAATAGAAAAAAATAAAACCATAATTAATATATAACCACGACAGACCCAGAATAGCCAAAGCTATGCTAAGCAAAAATAACAAAACTGGAGGGTGACATTATCTGTCTTCAACTTACACTATGGAGATAGATATAGTAATAAGAACAGTATAGTAATGGCATAAAATCAGACATATAGACCAATGGAACAGAATAGAGAACCCAGAAACAAATCCACACACCTACAGTGAACTCATTTTTGACAAAGATACCCAGAACATACACTGGGGAAAGACCGTCTCTTCAATAAATGGTGCTGGGAAAGCTGGATTTCCACATGCAGAAGAATGAAACTAGACCCCTATCTCTGGCCATATACAAAATCAAATCAAAATGGATTAAAAGTCTAAATCTAAGACCTCAACCTCTGAAAATACTACAAGGAAACATTAGGGGAAAATCCCCAGAATATTGGGCTGGACAGAAATTTCTTGAGCAACACCCCATAAGACAGGCTTTCAAAACAAAAATGGACAAATGGGATTGTGTTAAGTTACAAAATTTCTGCACAGCAAAGGATACAATCAACAAAGTGAAGAGACAACCCACAGAATGGGATAAAATATTTGCAAACTACCCATCTGACAAGAATATATGAGGAGCTCAAGCAATTCTATAGGAAAAAAATTAATAATCCAATCAATAAATGGGCAAAAGATTTGAATAGACATTTCTCAAAAGAATATATACAAATATCCAACAGGCACATAAAAAGGTGCTCTGGCCAGGTGCGGTGGCTCACGCCTGTAATCCCAGCACTTTGGGAGGCCGAAAGGGGTGGATCACGAGGTCAGGAGATCGAAACCATCCTGGCTGTGAACCCCCGTCTCTACTAAAAAATACAAAAAACTAGCCGGGCGAGGTGGCGGGTGCCTGTAGTCCCAGCTACTCGGGAGGCTGAGGCAGGAGAATGGCGTAAACCCGGGAGGCGGAGTTTGCAGTGAGCCGAGATGGCGCCACCGCACTCCAGCCTGGGCGACAGAGCAAGACTCCACCTCAAAAAAAAAAAAAAAAAAGAAAAGGTGCTCAACTTCATTGATTATCAGAGAAATGCTACAGTAAGATATCTCACCCATCTAAAATGACTTATATCTAAAAGACAGGCAATAACATGCTGGCGAGGTTGTGGAGCAAAGGAAACCCTTGTACACTGTTGATGGGAAAGTAAATTAGTACAACCATTATTGAGAACAGTTTGGAGGTTCCTTCAGAAGCTAAAAATAGAGCTACCATATGATCCAGCAATGCCACTTCTGGATATATAGCAAAAAGTGAGGACATCGGTATATTGAAGGGATATCTGCACTTCTATGCTTGATGCAGCACTGCTTACAATAGCTAACATTTGAAAGCAATCTATTTGTTCATCAACAGACAAATGCATAAAAAATGTGATACATATACACAATGAAGTACTATTCAGGCATAAATTGAATGAGATTTAGTCATTTGCAGCATCATGTATGGAACTAGAGATCATTATGTTAAGTGAAATAAGTCAGGCACAGAAAGATAAACATCACATGTTCTTACTCATTTGTAGGATCTAAAAATCAAAGCAACTGACCTCATGGACACACAGAGTAGAAGGATGGTTACCAGAGGCTGAGAGTGGTAGTGGAAGGGCAGTTGTTAGGGGATGGTTAGTAAGTACAAAAAATAGTTAAAAAGAATGATAAGACCTACTATTTGATAGCACAACAGAGTGATTATAGTCAATAATAATTACATATTTTAAAATCACTTAATAATATTAGAATGTTTGTAACTCAAGGGATAAATGCATGAGGGGATGGATACCCTGTTCTCCATGACGTGTTTATTTCACATTGCATGCCTCTATCAAAACATTTCATGTACCCCATACTATGTACACACATAAATTAAAAATTAAAAAAGCAAATAATGATTCAATGATGGCAATAATAATGATGATGAAAACAACATATTTATTACATGCCATCAGGTCATATAGTAATTATCTTATTTATCATTCTTTTATATCTTGAATATATAGTTACATATTTTGTAGGTGAAAATTCTGAGGAACAGATGTGCTAAGTAATTTTTCTGAAGTCAGAGATCCAGAAAGTAAATATAAATCCTGATATGTTTGATTTTTACTTAATATATCAAACTAAATGGTTCAGCCTCAAATATAACCACAGATAATAGAGATGAAAGAAATATGTGTTATTTGTGCTTGGAAGGAAAATATACATATTTCAAAGTTTTCTGTGCTTTGAAATTTGACATGTCTAATTTCCTACCCAGTTCATTTTAAGGAATTATATAATTAAGTTTGCACTGAACTGGTTCTAAGATCATCAAACAAGATAATATCAACATTGGTGACAGCACTCTGATTTCCTTCTATTGAGTTGAGTCTTCAGCAAAGCAGTGACAAAAAAAAAAAAATTGTGCAAGAGTGAGTACATGGCTTCATGCATCAGTTCACTAAATATTATCCACCCTTTACTATAACTCAGCAGCCACAGATGCTAGCAATATACAGACTTATATATTTATCATCCTTGCTATTGTGGGTCCCCAGTTATTTGAGAAATATCATGTAAAAAAGTAATGATAGCACATTGTGACAAGGAGGAACAACATAACTTTCCCTGATGAAAAGAGGCTATGGTTATTAACAGGATGTTTAAGAGGATATGACATTGTTGAGCTGGATAGTAAAGGATACATATGTTCCAGGCATACCTTGCAAGTAAGAGATTGCAGAGACAGAAAACAATGTGTAACAAAGAATGGTTACATGAAACAACCTGGTGTTAATGAATCAAACATAATTGAAGCAACTCTGATGCCAATACACTTACAGGACATGTGAAGAGAAAGGAATATATTAGTTAGAATTCATTCTTTTTGCTATTATTTCTTTATTTTTTATTGAGATAAGATTCACATAACATAAACTTAATGATTTTAATCTTATTATTTTTATTTTTTAAGAATTCCAACTAAATTAACCATTTAAAGTGAACAAATCAGTGACATTTAGTACATTCTTATTATTGTGCAACTACAACCTCTCTCTAGTTCTAAAACCTGTCCATCACTCCAAAAGAAAACCTGGTACCCAGTAAGAAGTTACTCTCCATTCCACACTCTTCCTAGACTCTGATACCCACCAATCTGCTTTCTGTTTCTATGGATTTACTTATTTTTGACAATTTATATTAATGGAATAAAACAATATATGATTTTTTGTGTGTTTCATTCTTTTTACTCAGCATAAAGTTTTCAAGGTTAATCCACATTTTAGTATATATTAGTATTTCATCTTTATGGTTGAATAGTATTCCATAGTGCACCTATACCACAATTTGCTTATCCATTGATGAACATCAATGTGTACATTGTATACAAGTGTGAGTTTTAGTACCCATTTTCAATTTTTTTGGATATATACCTAGGAGTGAAACATCCAGGTCATTCTATGTTTTACTTTTGAGGAAACACTAAACTGTTTTTCACAGTAGCTGCATTATTTACACTTTCAGTTAAGATTCATAGTGACCACATAGAAAACTTTTTTAAAGTGGCATAGAGAAATTAATTTTTTCTCTCATAAAAAGTACAGATGTAAATTGGGGATTACATGACATTTCCCTGTTTTAGTAATCCTATCTTCTTCTACTTCAAAGGTCAATGAACTATTGTGCACAGCTGCCTGTATTTGTAAACTAAGTTTTATTGATCCAAAGCTATTCCCATTCATTTACTTCCTCTCTACGGGCAGTTTAGACACAACATGGTAGCGCTGAGTGGTTGACATGAAGACAATATGACTTGCAAAGTCAAAAATATTTACTGTCTGGCCTTTTAGAAAAAATGTTTGTTAAATTCTACATTTATTTTTCTGACCTATCTTCCTTAGCTAGGGCTTTCTACTCATAGTCTTAGATGGCTATTTAAGCTCTAGGCATCATATTCTCAATCCAACCATCAACAAGAAGGAAGAGCAAAAGAAGGTCAGACCTGTCTTTAAAAACACACTTCCCTGCAGAATCTCAACCGCTTTGCATTCTCCTAAATTAGTCCCACATCCATAACTACCTGCAAAAGACTTAGGGATATGTAGGCCTTATTTCAGGTGACTAGAAAGTCATCTAAAAAATGGATTTCATAGCTCTAGCACAGAGACAGTATCCACCAGAGGAACTGGCATATACCATAGATTTATCCAGTTTTTCTGAAAATTGTAGAATCTGGGCAGGCAGGTGGAAGAGAAGAGCTCTCCAAGACAAAGTAAAGAACCTAAGAACAAATTAAAGTCCTTGTTACCCTTTCTGATCATCTCACAACAAGTAGAAATAGGTAGATCAGTAATAAATCTCTATCTTCCTTGATAAACAGTGATTTCTGAGTTCACTAGGCCTCATTTTCTGGTTAATTTAAAAGTCTGATTAAAGCTTTACGTCTCATAATTGAGATCAATGTAGCATCATCTCTAGTTCTAATTGGATTTTCAAGGTTTTGCATATGGAGAGGGACTGAAATTCAGGGAAGATGTCAATGCTAAACTTTGT
>NW_012112919.1:4973928-4977417 GCF_000951035.1 Colobus angolensis palliatus | reverse complement strand
AACAAAGAATGGTTACATGAAACAACCTGGTGTTAATGAATCAAACATAATTGAAGCAACTCTGATGCCAATACACTTACAGGACATGTGAAGAGAAAGGAATATATTAGTTAGAATTCATTCTTTTTGCTATTATTTCTTTATTTTTTATTGAGATAAGATTCACGTAACATAAACTTAATGATTTTAATCTTATTATTTTTATTTTTTAAGAATTCCAACTAAATTAACCATTTAAAGTGAACAAATCAGTGACATTTAGTACATTCTTATTATTGTGCAACTACAACCTCTCTCTAGTTCTAAAACCTGTCCATCACTCCAAAAGAAAACCTTGTACCCAGTAAGAAGTTACTCTCCATTCCACACTCTTCCTAGACTCTGATACCCACCAATCTGCTTTCTGTTTCTATGGATTTACTTATTTTTGACAATTTATATTAATGGAATAAAACAATATATGATTTTTTGGTGTGTTTCATTCTTTTTACTCAGCATAAAGTTTTCAAGGTTAATCCACATTTTAGTATATATTAGTATTTCATCTTTATGGTTGAATAGTATTCCATAGTGCACCTATACCACAATTTGCTTATCCATTGATGAACATCAATGTGTACATTGTATACAAGTGTGAGTTTTAGTACCCATTTTCAATTTTTTTGGATATATACCTAGGAGTGAAACATCCAGGTCATTCTATGTTTTACTTTTGAGGAAACACTAAACTGTTTTTCACAGTAGCTGCATTATTTACACTTTCAGTTAAGATTCATAGTGACCACATAGAAAACTTTTTTAAAGTGGCATAGAGAAATTAATTTTTTCTCTCATAAAAAGTACAGATGTAAATTGGGGATTACATGACATTTCCCTGTTTTAGTAATCCTATCTTCTTCTACTTCAAAGGTCAATGAACTATTGTGCACAGCTGCCTGTATTTGTAAACTAAGTTTTATTGATCCAAAGCTATTCCCATTCATTTACTTCCTCTCTACGGGCAGTTTAGACACAACATGGTAGCGCTGAGTGGTTGACATGAAGACAATATGACTTGCAAAGTCAAAAATATTTACTGTCTGGCCTTTTAGAAAAAATGTTTGTTAAATTCTACATTTATTTTTCTGACCTATCTTCCTTAGCTAGGGCTTTCTACTCATAGTCTTAGATGGCTATTTAAGCTCTAGGCATCATATTCTCAATCCAACCATCAACAAGAAGGAAGAGCAAAAGAAGGTCAGACCTGTCTTTAAAAACACACTTCCCTGCAGAATCTCAACCGCTTTGCATTCTCCTAAATTAGTCCCACATCCATAACTACCTGCAAAAGACTTAGGGATATGTAGGCCTTATTTCAGGTGACTAGAAAGTCATCTAAAAAATGGATTTCATAGCTCTAGCACAGAGACAGTATCCACCAGAGGAACTGGCATATACCATAGATTTATCCAGTTTTTCTGAAAATTGTAGAATCTGGGCAGGCAGGTGGAAGAGAAGAGCTCTCCAAGACAAAGTAAAGAACCTAAGAACAAATTAAAGTCCTTGTTACCCATTCTGATCATCTCACAACAAGTAGAAATAGGTAGATCAGTAATAAATCTCTATCTTCCTTGATAAACAGTGATTTCTGAGTTCACTAGGCCTCATTTTCTGGTTAATTTAAAAGTCTGATTAAAGCTTTACGTCTCATAATTGAGATCAATGTAGCATCATCTCTAGTTCTAATTGGATTTTCAAGGTTTTGCATATGGAGAGGGACTGAAATTCAGGGAAGATGTCAATGCTAAACTTTGTGGGGTTGGGATAACCAATAGATATTATTTTTTTCTGAAAGGGAAATGCTTTAAATATATCTACATCAGCTTAGGGAGAAATATCCATAGAAGAAATAAGAATGAGCAAATTTTGTGCAAAGCAGCATTATCATCAACATATATTTCAGTGGAGCAAAGATTCAGTAGTGTCATAGTAGAATGTATTTATACTTCTATAAGATGGTAAATAAATAGGACATTCATGGAATTTCTTTCATTTAGTTTTTTAAAATTTGCCTAAAAATAGAAACATCAATAAAAGGTGGCTATAGTATAAAGTTTCAAAAAGTACAGGTATAGTCCAGGTATACAAATATAAGGGAAAATTAATTAAATATGCAGTGCTATGACTTTATAATATATTCACGGAAGAAGAGCAGAATAAATGTGATGGTCAGATGCTTGTTGATTTATTCACACCAGGGTCATTTTATTTTGAAATTGGGCTTGTTTTTGAGCAGCATGAATAGAAATTTTTGTAATACTGGCAAAACCCCAATGTTTTTTCTCTTTGCTTTTTAAATTTATATAATGTAAGTAGCATTCTTCTGGGTGTATAGTTCCATAAGTTTTGATAAATTCACAGAATTGTACAGCCACCACCACAATCTAGATACAGAACGATTCCATCACCCATCCCCAAAATTATCTTGTGTTGCCTCTTTGTAGTCAGTCTTTCTCCTCATTGTATATAGCCAGAGTCTGTCTTATTACAATTAGAATAATGCATTTAAGATTCACCCATGTTGACTGTGGGTGTCAATAGTTTCTTCCTTTTACTGTTGAGCAGTATTTCTTTGTAATGCTGTATCATTATTTGTTCACCCATCACCATTTGAAAGGCATTTGGATTATTACAGTTTTTACCAATTATGTAGAAAGCTCTTGTAAACACTCACATACAGAAGGTTTTCGTGTAAACATAAGGTTTATTTCTTCCAGGTCAATAGTTAGGATTTATTGTTGAATCATATTATAAATTTATAGAAAACTACCAGTCACAGTGGCTGTGCCATTTTGCTTTCTCACTAGCAATGTATCAAAGTTTCCAGTGCTCCACTTACCCTTCAGCTATTATTAGTGCCTCCCTCCCTTCCACTCACCTCCCCTCCACCTCCCCTACCCAGTCCTATATTGTTGTACATTTTTCATTGCTTGTTTTGGTTTTATTTTCGAGTTTTAATAATGCTACTTTATCCTCATAGTATCTTTTAGAGAGTGAATATTTTCACTTCTGATGAATTTTGATGTATCATTTTTTAATGGATTATGCCATTGATGTTTGAAGAACTCATTATCTACTCAATATTATGAATATTTTCTCCAGTTTTTCTGAATGATTTTCTAATTTTATTTCATTTTATACATATGTATATAATTGACTTAAATATGTTTCAATTTTATACAATATAAAGTATAGGTAAATCTTCATTTTTTACATGTGAATGTTAAATCATTTTATCACCATTTATTACATAAACGCTTTTTTTTCTCCATTGATTTGCCTTTACACTTTTTTCAAATATTAGCCACATTTTTGGGAGTTGTTTCAGAATTCTCCATTCTGTTCAACTGATTGATGTGTCTTCCCTTTCATTTATATTACCATACTGTCTTGATTACTGCAGTTTTATAGTGAATACAAAAGGAGTTGTGTGAGTCCTACAGCTTTATT
>NW_012112919.1:4943212-4972840 GCF_000951035.1 Colobus angolensis palliatus | reverse complement strand
GGACATGCCTTGCTTACAAAGCGAGTTACTGCAAGGTTGAAAAACTTGCAAAAATAAATCACCTAAAAGTTTGCACATGGATATTTGTTCTATGTTATCATAAAAGCCCATTGGGGAAAATAGACAGGTAGTATAAATAATAACTATTAGTAAAACATAGAGTCCTTAGACATTTGCTGTTTGATTTCTAACAATGAGAATGTAAAGCTTGGAGATGTTAACGCCTTTGCCTAGAGTCACACTGAAAATATGTTGCCATCAGAAATGGTCTTTTGCCTCCAATTCCATCTTCCTTTCACCCTAGAAAACCACTTCTCATATTTTCACATACCCAAATTCTTCATATTTTTGAAGATTCAATGCAAGATCCGTGATGATCACAAAAAGCATATAGAACTTGCTATCTATCTCACTCATGCAGTAGTATCTTGCATAGTTAGTTATGTAAATATTTATTAAACACCTACTATATATTAGGCACAGTTTTATGACCTGGGGATACAGTAAGCAGACAAAATTTCCTGCTGTCATGCAGTATGCAATCTAATGAGGAGGACTAAGCAGATATATAATAATTAATTAGATGTATATTGAATTCACTAGAGATAAATGATATATAAAAAAAGAAAGCGAGCATGGAAGGAAGATAGGAAGTTTTGTAGGTTGCATTTTTAAATTGAGGTAGCTAGTTGTAGACCTCACTGAGAAGGTCACATTTGAATAAATTCCTGAGGAGATGAAGGAGTAGCAATTTGGAGATCAAGAGGAAGAGCATTTGTAGGCTGAGGGAGGATCCAGCAGAAATGTCCAGTGGTCTAAGTGTGCCCGGTATGTTCAAGGACCAGTAAGAAGACGCGTTGTGCTAGAGTGGAGGAAGCTAGACTGAGCACAGTGGGGAGAAGATGAAAGAGATGTTAAAAGTGGGCAGGAGGTGGCAAACACATTTATGTGCCTTCATTGGCATTGTTGGGATTTTCTGTTTCTCTGTGAATAAGTTGGGATCATACGTTGGAGAAAACAACAGACCCAATTCTTGTTGTTGTCCTAAAGTGAAGGAGATGGACACTGATCAAGTACTCATATAAGTAAATGTAATAATAAATGCAAAACCAAACATAATAAATGCTAAGCCCGGAGCTTGTTAGACGGATTAGACTTATTTTAAGAATTGTGTTCAGGTATAGAAGATAAGTAGATGTTAACTAGCTAAATAATGTAAGTTTAATAATAATGCCATATGGAGTGTTGCCATGCTAAGAAGCACCATTTTCAGCACTTGGCTTGGATGAACTCTTTTAATCTTTAAAATAAAATTATAAAGACTGTATAATTATTGCTTATTACAGATAAGGAAACTGAAGTACGCAGAGGCCAAGTAAGTTGCTCATGTTCTCATACACACCAAATGGGAAAAATGGGACACAAAAGCAAATCATGCAGCAGTTGACCTTAGATGAAGAGGAGGACACAACCCTTGGTCCTCAGTCTATAAAAGTTTCTCATCCGCCTTCTTCATCTACTCTAGCTTTCTAATTCTTACTCCTATTTCAACGCCTGGCTCGAATTTTCTCCTGTCTAAAAAATTTCCTCGCTTTTCCATTCACAGTAGACCACATTCCCCAAATCCGGTTGAAAGTATGATTATTCTGTGATCTTTATTTAAAGAGCAATTACACATTATTATGTAACAACTCTTATTATTCATAAGCGTTTTCAATACACTTTTTATGAAGTTTCATTTTTTTTACTTTAATTTTGCAAATTGATTTTAAGTCCCCATGGTGTGAGCTTAATGAAAATAACTGGGATAATTATTTATTTGCGTCCTATATAGTGCTGGGCATGAAGTCCTGAAACAACATTCAACACAGAAACAAAACAAAGAAATGAGTAAGAAGAAGTCTCGGAAGTTTCTAGTAGCTGACATCTTTGTTTCACAGATAAGACTGGGGTTCAGGACAAAACCCTCATCTGTTGACACTTAAGCCTAAAATAGTTCCTAATCCATGTAAAGTATTATTTATTTATACTGCTTTTTAGGACTAAAGTGACATAGGGGCCAGCCACAGAGTAAGTAAGCAACTGGGTGCCCCAAAGAAGCATGACACTCCAATAGGAGATTTCTGGATGCAAGAACAACCTGGGAGCTAAGGCACAAAGTGATGGACTAATACAGACAGGGGAGGAATCTTGCAAAATAACGCAAGTGAGACATGTGAACGGATCAGTTTTCCGCCACCACCAGGGTTCTCTATGGTGCCTGTGCAGCGCCAGTTTTCTTATGGACTGTAATCAACAATGCCTGGAAAGTGTAAAATGTGCACGACAGGAGGTTTGTTTCTACTCTTCTTGGATTTAAAACTACTGGGAACTTAAGTGCCGCAAGTCTTGTAGGAGAGGACGCAGGGTGTCTACCTCAGGTCTTAAATGTCTGACTTTCTAAGCAAATTTCTAGAACTGAATTAAGACTGTTATCACTTGAGCAGAGCAAAAAGAAGAAAAATATGTTTTCTACTACTTTCTAGTACTTTCTGTACATATTTATTAAAAGGGGGAGGTTTCATTCTTACCACATCATGACTTGGGAGACTTTTCCTGAAGAGAAACTTAGTGCAAACCATCTTCCCTTCTACCTACTGTGTCCTGGAGGAGGTAGAGTGTCTTGTCTGTATGAGTGTGGAGGAAGATATTAGGTGTATGTAAACAATTCAATTCTGTCTCCTTACTTTTGCAAGTGAACTGTCTGCAAGAAGTGTATATTCTGTTGTGCCCACCATGATGTACAACTGCCATATGTGGAATCCTACCAGTCAAGCTGTGCTGTATACAATTCTGTTATTTCTGATGCTCAGTATTAAGATGTCATCATCCCAAATATAACACACTTCTTCTAATAACAGTTTGGTCAGTAGTAAAGGAATTATTTTTACCTTCTGCCTTGTGTGCTTTATTTCTTTGTCTTACAATTCTTGTCTATTTAAAGATTTTAATGTATCAGACATTGAGATGTATCTTGAAATTGATGACATGTAAAAGTTTTATTAGAGGCATTTTCTTTCTTAGCAATAAATAATAGTTGATAGTGTCTTCGATCTAATGAAATATTATAATTGGTTTAGAAATAAAGTTGGAGTCAGGTAGTGCAAATTTTTGTCATCATCAGTGCCATGTCCTGGGGTTGATAAAAACACAGCTTCTGTGTGATGGCAAGCATTCACTTGGAGCCTGGCCACACTTGGAAATGAGTTTCACAGTCAGCCAAGATTGCCCTGTTTTATATGAAATGATAATTAAGTGGCTTCACTTTTAAGACTGTAATTTTATTGCTTCCAAATGAACACTGCCCCGTGCCCACCACTCACTCCCAGGTTTTCAACTCATAAAAATGCTGTTTGTACAAAAGAGAGAAAAGACCCAAGGGCTTCTAAATGATGTCGATAATAAGAGATGTCAATTATCCTCAGAGCACTGAGTGAAATATATTATCTGTTTAATGATCTTTAATGATTTTTGCTTAATCATAACACAAAGAATCCAACCTGTAGATCCATAACACCTGGTAGTCTACAATGTTTTTCTTCTTCTTAAAGTAGAGCTCTCGTTTAATGAAATCTGTTCAAACAATGGGCTTTCATTTTCCGTGTATATTCCTGAAGTGCCTGGAAAAAAACCGGAGAGACCTACTTGCCAGGTAATCCCTTTCTAGGTTTTACTACATGCTTAGTGGAGAGCACTGAATGGGTCACGTTCAAGGGGTGATGAGCAGAGTATCTGAAGTGGTATCAGGTGTTCATGGACTTAGTACTGGCTCCTGTAGTAACTGACTCAAATATTTATTAATTCACATTTCCCTCTGAAATGTAGTCTTCTCCCCCAATGAAAGGCATCAGTTGGATTTGAATACTAAGATCCCTTCTTTTGCTCTGCTTCTTTAAACCATTTTTTTAAGTGCCTAAATCAGTATACCAAACAATGGTAGAGAATATGTGAGCAAGTTAGAAAAAAAAAAAAAAAAAACCTAGAAGAAAGACACTTGTGCATTGACAATAAGTTTAAAGTGTGGTTGCACTACATATTTTTATGTGTTATAAATCTAAAGTAATTGAAACAATGTGAAATCAGAAAAAATTGGTGTAAGATTCCCTGAAATTAACTGAATTATATTAAAAGATAATTATCCACCTGATATGAGAAAGTTTGAGTTATTCCATGTAGGTCTTGGACTGATTTGTTACCTATTTATAAACCAAAACCAATTTGTTAGCTACTACTACTACTACTAGGTAACAAATAATAAGAATAGGTAACCAATTTGTTACCTATTCTTATAAACCAAAACCAATTTGTTACGTATTCTTATAAACCAAAATTCAGATCTTCACCTCTTACAGCACACTAACATAAGTTTCAAATATCGTATGCAGTTAATGTCCAAAGTAAAAACATTCAAAGAAACTGAAATATGGTATAAATATATCTGAACGTAAAGTAAAAGAAATTAAAGATAATACATTCATAACTGTGCTAAGAATGAGAAGAGATGGCATCAGTAGATTAGAGATTTAACAAGTTTCTGGAAAACAGAAAGTACATTGTGTTTGGACGAACGGAGGCAAGATGGTGCACTTCCGGGTTCTTCATCCCCCCCTCCCAACTTTTCCCGCGCGCGCGAAAATGTAGCCGGGGACCCAGGAAGGTGCAGACCAACTGGGCATGCACCAGGTGACGTCAATCCGAAGAGACCAAGATTTACCTGGTCGCACCTGCGGAACGCCCCCGACACGCCGGTGCCCTGCCTATTGCCCTCCCACTCCTAGAAAAGCCGCTCTTCGCCAGTGAGCCACGGGGTCTTCCTCCAGCCCCACTGAAGTCGGGATGCAGGAACCCCGCCCGAGAGCCCCACGAGGGGGGGACTCTGTCGGCCTTCTTTGCCGGAGGCCGACAGACTTCTTCCCCACACCTTAGGTTACCAAAATAAACTTGCAGTTTTGCTCCTGACCTTTGCCTACTTGCTGATTCTTTTGTGCTCGCTCTGGTGGTCTTAGAAAAACAAGTCAGCTGACCTTTGCCTACTTGCTGGTTCTTTTGTGCCCGCTCTGGTGGTCTTAGAAAAACAAGTCAGCTGACCTTTGCCTACTTGCTGGTTCTTTTGTGCTGGCTCTGGTGGTCTTAGAAAAACAAGTCACATTGGATCACGATAAACAAATAGGAATGAACCCCATAGCCCATTCCAGATCCTGAAGGCTGCTACACATGGAAGAACTGACAAAGCTACGAGGAGCCATGTTCTGTGACTTCAGTTACAGAGTCACAAATTAAGACATAAGAACAAATAATGGCAATAACTACAAGTAACAATTAAAGGAGTGCCTGTCTCAGAAGGCTGTCTCCAAACTGTGGTGGCTGTTACAGTAAAGACGCTCATTGTAGAAAATAAATAAACTGCCTGAGAAAATCTGGTCCCAAAATGAATTTTTTTTTCTTATTTTGTCTTTAGAATAGTGGGAGAGGTGAAGAGAACAAAACTATGTGTTTAACACTCACACAACCTAATGTGAAACCTGACAGTTTGTAGTCTCAACCCATGAAGGACAAAGTTCATGGTTAAGTCTCCCATTCAGGCAAAAGATTTAGTGAAGAAAATAAGACTTCTCACATGACAAGAAAAGCTGTCTACTTCTTCTTTCATTTATATATATGGATGGGCAAAACATTTTCTGGGTTTTTCCATTGTTAAACAGCATAATAAATCCCTTTTTTAGTAAATGTCAAAACCAACTCAACCAACAACAGGAATACAGAACAAATATTTTATTTTGGATAAGACTAGGAAATCAAATGAATTACAAATTATGGAGATTGAAAGGTGAGAGAGAGTGGAACTTGACATAACAACTCTGAGAGATGAAAAGAAAACAAAACTCTTCTGAAGGAAACGGGAATAAGTATTTCACTTCAAGCTATATACATCTGCAAAGATTTAGCTAGAGAATATCAGGTGCTGCAAGCAGTGAGATGAAGGGCAGAGTCGAATAACAAAAATTTAAATCTAAATTGTTACTTCCATTCCCCATTCAGTAAGACTGACTGTGTTTTGCAACCTCATGGAGATTTAAACTCTTGAGAAGACTAGCCATGTGTGGCTTGAGAAAAAGCAAAAACATGCACAGTTACAGGATTGGATAAAGTTACAGACTGAAAAGAGAATAATTTATTTCTATCTCTGGTGATGATAGATTAGCTTGGTACAGTAAAGTCTTCACGCAAATAATAAATAGAAAAAAAAAATAGACCAAATGAAATCTGATTGAAAGAACTGAATAGCTACCAAGATACTTAGAACATATGAGGCTGAGAGACCCTAAAAAGAGATGCACAGAAATCTCACAAATCATCACCAAAGAACTTACTCATATAACAAAATACCACCTGTCCTCCCAAAACCTATGGAGATAAAAAACTTTAAAATTAAATAAATAAATAAAAATGACAACTTCTAGCTAGCAAAAAAAAAAGAGAAAGAGAGAGAGAGACGCAAAGAAAAGTGAGCTGGATATTCAGCATTGTTCTTCCTCTTGAACAATGGCTGATACATACATTGTGATTGACAGGCTGAGAGCATAAGCAGATGTTTTACAGGCTCACTGATTAACGGGACAAGCTTTAGAGATCAGGATCCACCAAGAATCATCCTTGGTACATATCCCAGAATTTTAGCTGAAAAACCTCTGAAGAACAATGCTATAGTCTGATTGGGTCCCTCCATAATTCACATCGAAACCTAATCTTTACTCTGGGTATATTAATAGGTAAGGCCTTTGGGTAAGTGATTAAGGCATGAAGGCTCTGCTGTCATTAATGTGATTAGCGAATTATAAAAGGGATAAAAAAGAACATGCTATATAGCAGACAGATAATTATAAAAGATATCGAAGACTATGTGTTTGCTTCTTCCACCATGTGAGGACTCAGAAACAGGTCACTACCTGTGCAGCCCTCACTAGAAACTGAATCTGTAGGTGCCTTGATGTTGGACTTCCCAGCCTACAGAACCATGAGCAATTATTTATAAATTACCTACTCTAAAGTAATTTGTCATAGCAACCTGAATGTACTAAGATAAATGACAAGGAAGGTGTAGAGCAAACCTGACTTGAGGAACCCTAATAAAAACTAAAGCCCATCTACATATCAGGTCATAGATTGTACTGAGGCAATGTGACCCTATGCTATCTGTATGACGGAAGCAGACGTCAATTCATTTTTTAGCAGGGAAACATACTAAAGGACTTGAAATCAATTATTTGACTTACTTTAAGTCTAATTAGTTATAAATTATTAATATGCACTTTATAAGTGTATATTCTCATTGAGGATTCAATAACAACACCATCTAAAATAGCACCCTCCCTCCAAAATTTTCCTTTAACTCTTTACTATTTAGTCCTTATCTCTAACTCATTATGAAGTTTAGTTTTCATGTGGCTTTTCTGCTTCCCTCAATGCAATGTAAGTTGGCCATGTGCAGAATGTTTTGCTTATTGTATCCCCAATATGTAGAACAGAGCATGTCCTAGAATTTTCACTCAAGAAATATTTGTTGAATCAAAGATATTCATTTTTAACTTACATAATACCCTCATAGTTACAGGATCTGAGGGAATTATGCCAGCAGTCTAACAGTGATTATTATATCTTCCTGATGGGGGATTGTAATCTTTCCCTTGAAATTTATTTTTCATTTGAAAACACCTTTTAAACATGATTTCATTGAAAGCTACCAAAATAAAAAGTACCAAGTTCTCTCCCTTTTACAGATTCAATGTTCAAACTCAGAAATATTTACCAAAAATATGTGTAGTATTTTAGCACAATCATGCTGTGTAAAACTATATCATCTCCTATGTTGCCCATTTCGGCATACCTATGAGTTATCCAGGTTAGGTTGGATGACTGTGGCCATGGAACAGAGCCAATTAGCCAGACTGTGGAAATTACTCCCTCCAGCCTCTTCCCACAGTCCAGGACTGAAAAAAAGAAAGATTTATTCCTATGTCTGGTGATGGTAGATTAGCTTGGTACAGTACAATCTTCATGCATATAATAAATATAAAATATGGACCAAACATAATCTGATTAAAGAATCTGAAAAGCTACCTAGGCACTTAGTCCAGATCTGTACCATTACACAGCACACCAAAAGACATAGAGGTGGAAAGTATCAAGATTGAGGAGACTCTGTTCTAGAGAATACCTAGTACACATGTTGCCAATATATGTTGCCATCTAAGCTCATTTATTTTATTTTCTTCCACAAGGATTGGGCATATTGAAATACATAATTTAATTAAAAATACAAACTATTATTTTTCTTTTTTGAGATGGAGTTTTTGCTCTGTTGCCCAGACTGGAGTGCAATGGCACGATCTCAGCTCACTGCAGCCTTTGCCTACTGGGTTCAAGCAATTCTCCTGCCTCAGTCTCCTGAGTATCTGGGACTACAGGCACATGCCACCATGCCTGCATAATTTTTGTATTTTTAGTAGAGACGAGGTTTCATCATGTTGGCCAGGTTGCTCTCGAACTCCTGACCTCAGGTGATCCACCCACCTTGGCCTCCAAAAGTGCTAGGATTACAGACGTGAGTCACTGTGCCTGGCCAGCAACAACCTATTACTAATGATCAATGATTAATCATATTAAAAATGTCCTACCAATAGGTGATGACTAGTGTAACTTCACTGAGTAGTTACAATTATAGCATACAAAAGAACACATAATTTAGTGACTTGTATTGCTTAAAAAATTTCTATGAAACTTTCTGAAATATTAGATATATCTTCCAGACTAATATAAATATTTTAATGGGTATATTTACATGTGGGGCTTGTCAACTGAAAAAATTATATAGAAGCTAAAATTTCTCAATTCATTTTATAGAATGCTAGCATTTAAGCTTCTGACTACTACTCACTTTACTGCACACCAAACCTGCAAACCATACCTGCCCATGACATACTGACAAAGTCTAGAAGATGACTTAAGGACTAAAAGGAGATGACTTAAGGAGTAAAACATTCTACAAAACTATACTAACTAAAACAATATGGGAATGTTATAAAAACAGACACAAAAACCAATGGAAGAGAATAGAGAACCTAGAAACAAATCCACATATTTACAGCCAAATAATTTTCAACAAAGGTGCCAAGAACATGTTTTGTGGAAAGGACAGCCTCTTTAAATAATGGTACTGGGAAAACTGGATTTTCATATGCAGAAGAACAAAACTAGACCCCTATCTCTTACCATATACAAAAATGAACTCCAAATGTATGAAAGACTTAAATGTAAGGCTCAAAACTATTAACACTACTGGAAGAAAACATAGGGGAATAATTTAATAACATTGGTTTGAAAAAAAAAATTCTTATAGGTTTGACTTCTAAAGCAAAGGCAACCACAACAAAAACAGACAAATGAGACTATATCAAACTGCAAAACTCATGCACCGCTGAGGAAGTAACAGAGCAAAGAGACAACCTGTAGAGTGAGAATGTCTGGAAATCACTTATCCTCACAGGATTAATATCCAGAACATACAAAGAACTCAATACAACAGCAAAACAAACAAACAATTATATTAAAATGTATGCAAAGTATCTGAATAAACATTTTTCAAAAGAGGACATATGAATGGCCTAGAAGTACATGACAAATGCTCAACATCACTAACCATTAGGGGAATGCAAATAAGAACTACAATCATCTATCATCTCATTCTACTTAGAAGAATTATCATCAAAAAAACAAAAAATAACATATGCTGTTGGGATACAGAGAGAAGTAACCCTATACATTGTTTGTGAGAATGTATATTAGTGTAGCCTTTATGAAAAACGTTATCGAGTTTTCTCAAAAAATTACAAATAGAATTACTTTATGGGACCCAGCAATCTCATTACTGGGTATTTTTCCAAAGGAAAGGAAATTAGCATATTGAAGAGATAGCTTCACCCCCATGTTTAATGCAGCACTGTTCACAACAGCTAAAATTTGGAAACAACCTAAATACTCGTACACAGATAAACAGATAAAAAAAATGGAATGGAATACTATCAAGCCATAAAAAAGAATAAAATCTTGTCATTTCTGGCAACATACATGAGCCTGGAGGACATTATGTGAAATAAATAAGGCACAAAAAGATAAATACCACACATTCTCACTCATATGTAGGAGCTGAAAAAAGTTGATCTCATAGAAGGAGAGAGTATAATTGTGGTTGTTAGATGCTGAGAAGGGGAGCAGGGTGGGGAGGATAGGGAAAGATTGGTTAACAGATACAAAATTATAGGTAGCTAGGATGAACAAGATCCAGTGTTCTGTAATACTATGGATGACTGTAGGTAACAATAATTTATTGTATATTTCAAATAGCTAGAAGAAAAAATTGTTAATGTTCCCAATGCAAAGAAATGGTAATTGTCTGAGGTGATGGGTATACTAATTACTCTGATTTTATCACTACACATTGTAGATATGTATCAAAATATCCCTCTGCATGCCATATATAAGTACAATTATTATTTGTGAACAAAAATATTTTAAAAATCCACTAAAAAAGAAAATTCTTACACATCTTAGACTTAGTGTTCCTCCAAGAAAGTGGGTGGAATCCATCTCATTGCTCACTCTGTGCATTTAAGCTTGTTGGTCAGAAAGCCACTATCTAGCACCCAGTGTCTTTGCTTTTTTTTTTTTTACTCTTAAACATATTTAAACAAATAAAACACTAAAAAAGCAAGCAAGCCGCAAGAAAAAGCAAGAAAGCAAGCAAGCAAGCAAGAAAGAAAGAGAAGATGGAATTGAAGGAGGGAGGTAGGAAAGAAAAATAATCAGGCATTTGAGACATTTGAACAAAGTCACTAACATAAAAGTCAGAGATCAAAATAAATCTTAATATCAGAATCTTTGAAAAACATAAATACTTCAGAGACTAGAAGAAAATTTCAACACATTATTTATTTATTTATTTATTTATTATTATTATACTGTAAGTTCTAGGGTACATGTGCATAACATGCAGGTTTGTTACATATGTATACTTGTGCCATGTTGGTGTGCTGCATCCATCAACTCGTCAGCACCCATCAACTCGTCATTTACTATCAGGTATAACTCCCAATGCAATCCCTCCCCCCTCCCCCCTCCCCATGATAGGCCCTGGTGTGTGATGTTCCCCTTCCTGAGTCCAAATGATCTCATTGTTCAGTTCCCACCTATGAGTGAGAACATGCGGTGTTTGGTTTTCTGATCTTGTGATAGTTTGCTAAGAATGATGGTTTCCAGCTGCATCCATGTCCCTACAAAGGACGCAAACTCATCCTTTTTTATGGCTGCATAGTATTCCATGGTGTATATGTGCCACATTTTCTTAATCCAGTCTGTCACTGATGGACATTTGGGTTGATTCCAAGTCTTTGCTATTGTGAATAGTGCCGCAATAAACATACGTGTGCATGTGTCTTTATAGCAGCATGATTTATAATCCTTTGGGTATATACCCAGTAATGGGATGGCTGGGTCATATGGTGCATCTAGTTCTAGATCCTTGAAAGGATTCCCTATTTAATAAATGGTGCTGGGAAAATTGGCTAGCCATAAGTAGAAAGCTGAAACTGGCTCCTTTCCTTACTCCTTGTACGAAAATTAATTCAAGATGGATTAGAGACTTAAATGTTAGACCTAATACCATAAAAACCCTAGAAGAAAACCTAGGTAGTACCATTCAGGACATAGGCATGGGCAAGGACTTCATGTCTAAAACACCAAAAGCAACGGCAGCAAAAGCTAAAATTGACAAATGGGATCTAATTAAACTAAAGAGCTTCTGCACAGCAAAAGAAACTGCTATCAGAGTGAACAGGCAACCTACAGAATGGGAGAAAATTTTTGCAATCTACTCATCTGACAAAGAGCTAATATCCAGAACCTACAAAGAACTCAAACAAATTTACAAGAAAAAAAACAAACAACCCCATCAAAAAGTGGGCAAAGGATATGAACAGACATTTCTCAAAAGAAGACATTCATACAGCCAACAGACACGTGAAAAAATGCTCATCATCACTCACCATCAGAGAAATGCAAATCAAAACCACAATGAGATACCATCTCACACCAGTTAGAATGGCAATCATTAAAAAGTCAGGAAACACCAGGAGAGGATGTGGAGAAATAGGAACACTTTTACACTGTTGGTGGGATTGTAAACTAGTTCAACCATTATGGAAAACAGTACGGCGATTTAACACATATTTTAACATGATGAGGCATAAATTATATTTCACTGTTGAAAAAGAACAGAATGCTATTAGAAAGGGAGGATTTATAGAAAAGAACAACCTGTTGAAAATAAAAAAAAGAGAACTGACATACAAAAGTAAATATAATAGTGAGAAGAAAAAATTGATGAAAAATTTCAGTAGGCAGCACAAAAAAATGAAGAGATGAATTTTAAGTGAGGAAGAAAGTAAAAAAGAGAGAAGGCAAATCAAATCAGTAGGTCCAACATATCAATAAGCATCCCAATAAAAATTGGTAAAACAAAGGAAAGAAATAATGAATAATAATCATACAATTTTCCAGAACTGAAGAATTTTAAGTCCAAGCTGGTAGGGCCCATAAAACACTCACTGCAATGAGTGAAAGGGACTGATTAGCAATAAATGCATCATTGAAATTATTTAGACAATCAAGGTAAAAAGATATTCCAGAAGTATTCAAAGAAAGGCAAAAGACATGGGACATAAAAAGAAGGGGAAATCGAACTTCTTAGCAGTAACAGTGAAATGCAAAAGGCCAGAAATTACTCCACAACTTTGAGGAGAAATTATTTTTAACCTAGAATTTTATATCCAAATTATCACTCAAGGGAGAGAGTTAAATAAATAATATTTGGTATTACGAACATTACAAAAATATTACTTCCCTTGCCTCGAGCTCCTTTAGGATTGCTTCTAAAAATTCAGGAATGAATAACAAAGAGGAAGACATGGAATCTATTAAACTGGAGATTCAACACATGAGATAAAGAAGGATGACGGATCAGAGGAGCATAAAGGGAAGTGTTGTGATGAAATGCAGGCAGCAGAGCTACAGAGCATCTAGGGCAGATCGGCTCCAGAGGTTGCAGAATGCTCAGGAGTACGTCTCAAGGATGACAATATTTTAATCAAATAAATGTCTTACTAAAAGTAGCAGAAATAAACAGAAAATACTGGAATAAACTAACAAAAATGAAGTGAATTAAGGCAGCAGTCATTCACTTATTCACTTCTGTATACCAAAATATATCAGGCCCACATAAATTTGTAGGTCAGTTTTTACAAACCTTCAAGAGTATGCATTCTTTTCAAATACAAGTGATCTCATGTTAGAAAGAGAAGGTGAGGTACCCAAATCATTCTGTGAGGTTAGATAATCTTGATAATTGCACATGTATAACCTAAGAAAAGTATAAGTAAGTATAATATTTAAATACATAGATAACCAAATTATAAATAGATTATTTACAAACAAAATTTACATTTTACTTTACTAAAAACAAGTAGTATAAATTGGATTTATCCCAGAATCTACCACTGCAACTCATTATATTAACATCATTAAGGAAAAAAGCCCAATAACTTTTAGAATATAATTAAACTGTATTAATAATGTAATTGTTAAGAACCTAATTTGATGGGGGAAAAACAATACTCAGTGAATTTCAAAACTCATTATCTAAAATATAATTTATATATTAACATGCTAATGTATAAAATCTTAATTTTATGGAGGAAGAAATAGATCTAGTATCTGTAAGATTCAAAAAGCATTCATAATTTTGAAAAGGAAAAACTTGTATTAAATTAGCAATAGAAGAAAACTTCTTTAATCACTAAAAGTATCTACATGCCATCCCACTTTGGAAAAATCATAACTGATGATTACACTGAATGTGTATCCTTTTAAGACAAGAAAAAAATAAAAACAGAAATATTCTATATCACTATTATGACAACTTTAGATTTCATTATGCAATATTGATAAATGAAATAAAAGAAATATTAGAATTGCAAAAAAATAAAATGTTATAATTTGTAAATTAAATACTAAGATTGTTTGTATAGAAAGTACAACATAATATACAGTCACATAATTATAACTAAAAAAAGTACAGAAATATGGCTGAAAAACTTTTCATAAAAAAATCTAATAGCAATTTTAAAATAAAAAGTTTATGTATATATAATTTCAAAATTATAGCAAGTTAGAATGTAATGTAAAATAAATATGCAATAACCTCATGGGGAAATATTCAAAATGCTATTGAATGGCATGAAATAAAATCCAAATAATTATGAGCATTCTTGGATCCAAAGTCAATACTATAGGAACTTCATTTTCCCTCAAATTAATCTAGAAATCTAATGAATTTTCAGGATTCTATACTTTTTAGAGTTTCTACATTTTTAGAATTTAGCAGTCTAATTCTAAAAGTGGTATGAAAAAAATTGAAAGACCAATCCAAAAGTGGGCAAAGATTCAGAGAAATGAAAACTTATAGCAACTGCTGATAGTATAAATTAGTACAAAAACTTTGGAGAATAACTTTGTGATACTGAATCAATTTTCAGATGAACATAAACAGGACCTGAGATTATAACATTTAGAGCCTTTTTACATGCACAAGGAAACTATGATCTAATTGCAGAGCTATTTGCAATAACAAAAAGCTGATCAATATGTCTATCAACATGAGGATCTATCATATATTACGATATATTCATGAAGTGCAAAATCACACAAAATCTCAACCAAATAAAAAATATCAAATATGTTATGCTGAAATGAATAGGCAAGATCCAGAATGATATATACACAATGATAGCCTTAGTGACATGAAAAATGATGATAAATATTGTTTATAGATACATACAAATGTAATAAACTATGAAACGTATACTGCAAAGACATATATTATTTATATAAAAGTGGTACTTCTAGAAAAAAAGAGAATATAGGAATCTGAAGTGAATATAAGCATGTTTTTATCTGCCCTGTTTAACTTCAACAAATTTTTGAAGGAATTTCTTCTATATTAGAATTGATAATCAAATAGACCACGAGCTACACAAATAAAGAAGGAAAAAGAGATCCAAATAAACACAATTAGAAACTACAAAGGTGATATTATCACTGATCCTAAAGAAATAAAAATAAACATCAGAGAATATTATGAACACTTCTATGTGCATAAACTAGAAAATCTAGAAGAAATGAATACATTCCTGGACACATACACCCTCCCAAGACTGAACCAGGAAGAAACTGAATCCCTGAACTGAACAATAATGAGCTCCAAAACTGCATCAGTAATAAATAGGCTACCAACAACACAACAGAAAAGAAGCCCAGGAAAAGACAAACTCACAGCCAAATTCTACCAGATGTACAAAGAGGAGCTGGTACCATTACTACTGAAACTATTCCAAAAAACTGAGGAAAAGGCACTCTTCTTAACTCATTCTATGAGGCCAGCATCATTCTGGTAACAAAACCTAGCAGAGATACAACGAAGAAACCAACCAACCAAACAAACAAAAAACCTCGGGACAATATCCTTGATGAACGTTACTGCAAAAACACTGGCAAACAGAATCCAGCATCACATCAAAAAGCTTATCCACCACAATCAAGTAGGCTTTATTTCTGAGATACAAGGTTGGCTCAACGTACACAATTCAATAAATGTTATTTGTCAAATAAACAGAGTAAAAGACAAAAAATACATGATTATCTCAACAGATGCAGAAAAGGCTTTTGATGCAATTAAATATCCATTCACATTAAAAAACTGTCAAGAAACTAGGTATTGAAGGAACGTACGTCAAAATAATAACAGCCATATATAACAAATCCACAGTCAATATCATACTGAATAGGTAAAAGCTGGAAGCATTCCCTTTGAAAACTGGCACAAGGAAAGGATACCCTTTTTTTCACTCCTATTCACCATAATATTGGAAGTACTGGCTAGGGCAATCAGGCAAGAGAAAGCAATCAAGGGCATCCAAATAGAAAGAGAGAAAGTCAAATTATCCATGTTTGCAGATGACATAATCCTGTATCTAGAAAATCATAGTCTTGGACCAGTATCTCCTTAAGCTTATAAACAACTTCAGTAAAGTCTCAGGATGCAAAATCAACACACAAAAATCACCAACATTCCTATATACCAACAACAGTCAAGCCGAGAGCCAAATCAGCAATGCAATCCCATTCACAATTGCCACAAAAAGCAAAAATGCCTAAAATACAGCTACCAGTGAGATGAAAGATCTCTAGAAGGAGAACTACGAAACACTGCTCAAAGAAATCAGAGATGACACAAACAAATGAAAAACATTCCATGCTCATGGATAGGAAATATCAATATTGTTAAAATGTCCATACTGTGCAAAGTGATTTTTAGATTCAATGCTATTTCTATAAAATTACCAATGACATTCTTCACAGAACTAGAAAAATCAAACTATACTACAGGGCTACAGTAATCAAACAGCATGGTACTGGTACAAAAAACAGACACACAGACCAGAATAGAGAACCCAGAAATAAGGCCACACTCCTATAAAGATCTGATCTTCAAGAAAGCTGACAAAAACAAGCAATGGGGAAAGTACTACCTATTTAATAAATGGTGCTGGGATAACTGTGTAACCATATCCAGAAGATTGAAACAGGACCCCTTCCTTAAACCATCTGCAAAAATTACTCAAGGTGGATTAAATACTTAAATGTAAAAATCCAAAGCTATATAAACCCTGGAAGACAACCTAGACAATACCATTCTGTACATAGGAATGGGCAAAGATTTCATGATGAAGATCTGAAAAGCAATTACAACAGTAACAAAAATTGGCAAATGGGACCTAATTAAATGAAAAGAGCTTCTGCACAGCAAAAGAAACTACCAACAGAATACACAGACAACATACAGAATGGCAGAAAAAATTTGCAAGCTACATCTGACGAAGGTCTAATACCCAGCAACTATAAGGAACTTGAACAATTTTACAACAAAAAAACAAACAACTCCATTCAAAAGTAGGCAAAGAACATTAACAAACAGTTTTCAAAAGGAGACATATGTGCGACCAACAAGCATATGAATAAAAAGCTCAAATCACTGATCTGATCTTTAGAGAAATACAAATCAAAACCACAATGAGATACCATTTCACACCCTTTAGAATGTCTATTATTATTATTATTATTACTATTATTGTTGAGATGGAGTCTCGCTCTGTTGCTAGGCTAGAGTGCAGTGGTGCTGTCTCAGTTCACTGCAACCTCTGCCTCCTGGGTTCAAGCAATTCTCCTGCCTCAGCCTCCTGAGTAGCTGGGACTACAGGCACCCACCATAATGCCCAGCTAATTTTTGTATTTTTAATAGAGATGAGGTTTCACCATGTTGGCCAGGATGGTCTCGATCTCTTGTCCTCATGATCCATCCACCTCAGCCTCCAAAAGTGCTGGGATTACAGGTGTGAGCTACCACACCTGGCCAGAATGGCCATTATTAAAAAGTCAAAAAATCACAGGTGCTGGCGAGGTTTCAGAGAAAAAGGAATGCTTATATATTGTTGATAGGAGTGGAAATAAGTTCAACCATTGTGGAAAACGGTGTGGCAATTCCTCAAAAACAGAACTACCATTTGACCCAGCCACATCATTACTGGATATATATCCAAAGGAATATAAATCATTCTATTATAAAGACACATGCATGCATATCATCATTGCAGTACAATTCACAATAGTAAAGACATGGAATCAACCTAAATACCAATCAATAGCAGACTAGATAAAGAAAATGTGGTATATATACACCACGGAATACTATGCAGCCATAAAAAACATTGAGATTATGTCCTCTGCAGGAACATGGATGGATCCGGAGGCCATTATCCTTGGCAAATTAAAGTAGAAACAGAAAAAAAAATACTACACGTTCTCGCTTCTAAATGGGAGCTAAATGATGAGAACACATGGACACATAGAGGGGAACAACACACACTAAGGTGCACCAGAGGGTGGAGGGTAGAAGGAGGGAGAGGATCAAGAAAAATAACTGATGGGAACTAGGCTTAATACCTGGGTGACCAAATAATCTGTACAACAATCCCCCATGACACAAATTTGTCTATATAACAAACATGCACATGTACACCTGAACTTAAAATTTTAAAAAAGGTAATTGGATACACTTGTGTTCATTGTAATATTTCTTTTCATTTCCTGAATATGTGAAAATTTTAATTAAAACTTATATAAACATGTAAATAAATTATTAGTTTTCTAGTTTTAGTTTAAAACTATTAAAAGACAGTATTATTTTCTTGCATCAAAGTCTTTTGGTAAGCTAGTATTTAAATAAACAATAGAGACACATTACCAGATGAAGAAGGCTTGAACATTAGGCCTATAACCATAGAAATCAAAGAGAAACACTTTAAGATAATTTTATAGGTGGTGCATTCACTGCAATGCAAGGAAAATAATAGACAGATGTCTCATTAGCTCATGCACTTTGTATACTTTGTATATTCTTTATCTGTAATTCTTAAAAGCATTACCCAACATTCCGAATAAGCAGAAGATTGGGCCACTGGTGAAATAAAACAAAATATAGAGAGTTAACTCAGTTCATCTTTCATTCCAGACAGATGACTGTCATTCACTAGAAAATGTATTTCACCCAGTTTAAATTTCATGGTAATTTAAATGTGCTTGGCATCTCTCCATGGCCACCAGGAAGTTGACTTCAGCATTTGCGAACAAAGCTGAAATTACTGGAAATGACCTTTGAACTGGTGTGACTTGGGATAACTCCGTTCATTACTTTTTCATCTTTGACATAATCCTATGCATATTAAGAATTTTCCAATTGCAATATAAAAGCTGATGGATTCAAAAGTCTCTGGAAAAGTATCACCTCACCAAGGATTTTTAAAATGCATTTATATCTAAGAAACTGGGTGGTTCATGACTGTAATCCTAGCACTTTGGGTGGCCAAGGCAGGTGGATCACAAGGTCGGGAGATCGAGACCAGCCTGACCAATATGGTGAAACCTCGTCTCTACTAAAAATACAAAAATCAGCCAGGCATAGTGGCGTGTGCATATAATCCCAGCTACTTGAGAGGCTGAGGCAGGAGAATCACTTGAACCTGGTACATAGAGGTTGCAGTGAGCCATGATAGCACCACTGCACTCCAGCCTGGGTGACAGAGCAAGACTCCATCTCAAAAAAAAAATAAAAAAACGAAAAGAAACTGTAAGTCTCTGGAAAACTTAATAATGAGGAGATGAATTTCTTGTTATGCTAGTAAGAGCTTTGACTTAAAGAAGTGGATTACTAGTACTGTCTGTAAATTTCTTAGGCTCAATAGCTCAAGTGATGTTGTTGGCTGGCCTGTTGTCATTTTAAAAAATGTATGCTGATATCTCTATTTTAGTCTTAAATTCTATGTTTTTCCCCTCTTTTCTTTAGAATAATATCTCCACTGGTAATTAGTGAACAGCTTCATCAGTCTTTCTATACTGTTATTATACAAAGAAATGTAAACAAAACATTTTGGAGCCATTAATATAAATGATTGAGGGACAGTATTGGTATTGGTAAACAGTTGCTGAAAATTGCTTTGCCACATAACTGAGAAACATACAATTTTTGTTGTGACACACAAACAACAGTAAATAAATAATACAGAAACAATAAGTAATCATATATTTAATAATAGAAACAAAGTTTGCTTGTTTTGATTATTCACTGAATCCAAGGAAAATTTCTTTAAAATTGATGTATCTAATATTGAATTATTATTTCATAAATTAATGAGAAAGTAAAAATAAAGTTCACTACCCAAATGTCTATCTCATTGCAACATTTTAAGAGGCTTCCTCATTCTCTGTGGAAAGTTACAGTAGTGAAAAGATCATGAACTTTAAAGTTAGAGAAATTATGTGTGATTCTGTGGCTTAGCAGTCACTACTCTGACCCTGAGTTGAATATGTTTTACTGTCTGTAAATTGGGGGGTTTGTTATAAGGATTACATTGCCTAGTATTTCCTACATCCCCATTATCTGTAATTATGCCAATCACATAGCAAGGTGCTCATTGACTATTAAACCAAACTATTAAAGTATACATACATTCAAGGATGCACAAATGAATGAATACATGAAAAGGGTGTCATGTGGCACATGGTTATTTTTTCCATCTCCTTGTATTCCTTCTGCCTTCAGGATAATTACAATGACTAAATGAGTCAACATTTATGTTTAAATTATAAGTAGCTACCAAAGAAAAAAGCTGAGTCAGCTTTCCCTTCAATATCTCTGCTTATTTCGAAATATATTAATTTATGGTGTTTCTAAATTATTCTACTGCAATTGTAACGCTTAGCATGGCAAAGAAAGATATGTACCAGGTTAACTGCAAGCTGAATCTATATAGTTATTGTTCAACATACCTAAAATAAACCTATTTATGAGGCTTTTCATCTTCTCTGAGTTCTATAGCATACCTAGTGTATATGAAATAATTCAGCATTCATTCTAGATTATTGCAAAACTCTTTGTTGTAATAGGTATGTTTGCCAACCCTAACTTCCTGACGGACTATAAATCTCTTGAAAGAAGGGTTATAACTTCGATGCTAAGGCATTTAGCTAAATAAATTTTAATACATTACACCAACTAGGATAACATAAGAATAATATTCCCTGATCTGTCTTTTCTTGCTCTCAATTAAATACACATGGAGAAGTTAAAAAAGACCAAAACATGAAGGAATGCAGTGGTTAAAACGTAAGCTTTGGAGCCAGACTGCTGTTTGGAGCCAGACAGCTTTGGAGCCAGTGTTCTCTCCACCATATGGAAAGTAATTGTTCAATGTGTAAAGGAAGAGTAGTAACTATCGTTTAAAAATATTCTGGGGATTCAATCCTTAACATGTAAAGCACTTAGAACAGCTCCTGACTATAGTAAGAGAACAATGTGAGCTTATTGTTACTACCATCATATAAAGATCAGGGACAATAACAAAAATAAAATCCAGTCATTTATAAGTGACACACTTAAAACCAAAGGATGTAAAAACCTTGGGGAAAAAAACATGTGTAATTCACTACACAAATAATGACAAGATAAAGTAAGGTAAAGAAGTGTGACACAAAATAAAATAAAAGTTGAAAAGAATTAAATGGAATGAGGAGACATATTTACGACTGATAGAAGATAAATTACATTGGAAAGATATAGCAGTTATGAACTTTGAAGAACTTAACAAATGCAAACAATATAAATATATCTATAAACACAGTGACATATTTATCAGAAATTCATTTAATTAGAAACAGAAAAGTCAGCCATTCAGCTGCTTTCAGAGTGGACCCCTTTCAGTGGTGTTTGTATGTCTGCATAATAATTGTTAATCACTTATTTTTCAGAAGTCACGTAACTGATGAAATTGTTCCTGATGAGTTAAAGGTAGAGACTGAGGCCAAAACCACATATGACATAAAACACAGATGATGCTGTTTATTTTTAAGGGCAGGATTTTGTGAGGAAGCCTGGCATTTCCAAGGATTACAACTGTCCAGCAGGTTACTAAAGACTTAAATTATATACTGTATCTGAATAGAAAAGATAATCAAGGTAAAACGGCAGAGTTAAATTGTACTATTTGCATGCCGTGTTTCACACTCATTATTCAAAATTCCTTGTATGGCACCACTAGATCTATGTGTGTGTTAGGCACTGCTAAACATTTTTGGAGGGGGCAGAGCAAAGCTGCATTCATCACTAATGGCTGGTGTTAATTAATGTCTTTAAAATGATGTTCTACTTTTTTGAATCATTTGATATGATTTAAAAAAAAGATTCAAAATATTCAAAGAATATCACATGATTAAAAAAAGTAGAAAACAATAATTACCTCTAGAGATTATTGGTAATAATATAACACAGCTGGGGGCCACAACTATTTCTTTGATGGATTTAATACTGTACTTTATCTGAAAAATAATTTAAGTTAAAATCAGTTGCTATTTTGACAGAAGAATATTGAAATGTGTTTGATTCCGACAGCTATATAGTACGCTGAATGTACTATACTAGTTAGATCTCCCACTCTGTCTGAAACATAATTAATGAACTAAATAAACTCAAGAAGCATCTTACATGTGAAATATAGAAATTGTTTTTATACAGCTTAACCTATACTAACAAAGAGATTGTTGTTATTTTAATAGGCTAAACTGTGATCCTAAAATATTAGTAATCACTTTAAGGCCCTAATTAACACCTGCACATGCAGAGGCTTTTTAGAATTATTTGCTTTACTTCTCAGTAGGTTGATGTTGATAATTGAAGTAAGGCAAAGGTCCTCTGTTCCTCTTCACTGCAACTCAAACTTTTACTATATATCCTATTCATTAAAAAGAATAAGGAAGCAAGAGAGATAAATGTAATCAATCTACCTTCATATCTGTATCAATAACTATATCTCTATAGCTTTGTATTTTATATTTGCTTTATAGGGCATTCCCTTTACATATTCCCATTTGAAATTCTTTATATTTTATGTATATCCATTTTAAGTGTATCCAGAAATAAAAACAACTTGACCACCCAAGACTACAATATTCTCTCAAAAGCCTCACAAGACAGGCAAATGCTTAGATGTTTTTCTCTCTTCCAGAAGTAGCCCTCTGACCATGAAAATCTATTATATTGCTCTCTTGTTCTCTACCCAACATTGGTAAATGGCCCTAGAAAACCATCAACTGATATCTTCATGGTTCTCTTCTTTCAGAATTTCAGTTCCTTCATCCTCATTATTTCAGCAGTCCTATGTTGTCTTTGTATTTTATCTAGGTTGCTAGTTGTTCTCAGAAGAAGGCTTGGTCATTCATCAGCTATTTAATGGTACTGGGAAATGGAAATTGATTTATGGAAGTTTAATGGACATTGATATTACTGTATCTCAAATGCACTTGAGCATATATATGCAAAGTTCCTTTCAAACTAAACTGGGAAAGAAAACATAACATTTGAAAAAGAAAAAAAAGAATTCTCAGATTGAAAAATAAGACCACAATTTTTCTTAGGTTATAGAGGGAGAAAAACAGCAAGTTCATAATCTGGGCTTTTCCGATGTGATGGATCACACTTCAAGTATGGGCCATGATATCACCGAAATTCAAACTCACGTCTGTGAATGGGGAAAAAGACCCTGGGGATTGTTCTTTTCGTATTACCATGTGTTCTTGCCCCCACGTGTATGCTTTGTATTCTTGCTAGAAAACAAAAAACAAAACACAAAACAAAACAAAAAAAAATGAGAAGAAAGCTTGAGCTGATATCATCACGCTTGCCAGTTCTTATCCTGAGAAGAACTCCATTGTCTGTGGTCTCCTGAGGCTCAGCACCTATGCACATTTTTGTATTTGAATTAAAGAGAATTTTAATTCAAAAGGCCATTTACAAGAAAACAGTCACATTTGAGCATGTGCATGCACACACATGTGAACTCAATAACTGCCATAACGCAGAGCTGATACTTTATAATCTCTTACAAAAGCCAAATAAAGCCAGAACTTAATATAACAGAGGAGTAAAAAAAACACTTGTATTTTTGAAATAAGTAACACTAGCATTAAAAAGGTTTTTAAAACACTATCATTAAAATTAAACTCTTTGGAAGGAAAGGAAAAAGATACTACTATATATTCCAACCTAAAGGATATAGCCAAAGATAAAATAAAGGGGGAATTTTATAGTTTTAAATGCATTCATTAGACAATTTGAAAAGCTGAATTAAAATAATCCTCACCCCCACTCCATCCCAGAAAAGAAGCTAGGAGGAAATACACACAAACACAGATATTATATATATACACAATATTTATATATAAAGTAATATTAAATAATTAATTAAAACAGATGCAAAACATGCAACTCTTTTAAAGTTTATACTGTGAACTGAACATATTTTGAAACCTTTCATTCCATTGCATACATCAAAAATGGTATATTGAATGTTTTAAATACTTAAAAAAATCATAGGTTAAAACACAAGAAAAGGGAGTTCCTAGAGATAGAGTAAAAAACAAGAGAATCTATGATGTTAAGTTGTGGTTTACACCTGAAGCTATGAACAGTAAGAAGTGGACACAGACATGGGAGCCCAAACATCAATATCTTTCAGAGTATGGAGACAACCTCTGTACCTGTTTGTTGCAGGAGGTCACAATTGGGTTCATTGGATAGTTTGGAATTGCCTACCCATCTGAGAATGCAATAACTCTAGACCTTATCACCCCCAAATACCAAGCTATAAACCACAAGCAAGCTATAAAGCAAAGGAAAAGATAAACCCAGACTAGAAGACTAATATAATCTTGACATTATGATTGATAAAATGATAATCTACAGATTACATAAAAGGCACCTGCAAATCAAAGAGAAAAAAAAATCCTCAAAGAAGAAGTAGTTCAAAGATATAAATAAAACATTCACAGGAAAGGAAATTTAATTGCCTGTATCATATATCTTTACCCTCTCAGGTTCAGGGAAATGCATATTGTTAAAACAATGATGTACCATTTGTAACCACCTGAGTGTCATTTCATTTTTAGTTGGCAATGTAGTCTATAATCTAGATGTTGCTACGACAGTGTCTATAGTTGACCATTGCTATATATGATCATTTTTAATAGATTTGTAAAACTAAATAACATAAATATATTTTAGAAATTACAATTCAAGAGCCATAGAATATGGCTAATAGATGAAATATGTGGGAGAAATTAAAATTTTTTTACATCAAAAATGCTCCCAAGAGGCCGTAAACTTCTGTAATTCAGTAAATTTTTAAAGAAAACATCCAGAATATGTACTTAATGTGACATATTAATGATTTATAATGTACTTTCCTCCCCATGAGACAAATGTAATTATATTGAAATTATAGAAATAGTACAGAAAACTTAGAAAACATATTATTTATAGAGATGCAAATATCCCCCAAATTTTCAAGTTAAAACTCTCAGTGTATTAAAAGATATCATAAATAAATATTATTTATCCTAGTGATAAAATACTTTAATATTATAATTTAATTTTTAAAATACTACATCAAAAGATTAAAGAGTAAAGTAAATATACCAACAGTAGGAAAAAGTACTTGATATAGTTCAACATTTAATTTATTTAAAAGCTCATAATATGCCATAGTTATAAAGAAATATATTTGATATTTTTATATATAGCTATATATAAAATATATTTCTATCTACCTATATTTCTATAATCAATATATTTCTATCTACCTATCTATCTAAAGGTTCAGCCAACATTTTTGTAAAGGGTCAGATAAAAATACTTTTAGTTTTGTGATCCATATTCAGCTCTGCTCATCATTCTAGAATAAATGTAGCCATAGGAAATATGTAAATAACTGGTATGTCTGAATTCCAATGCACTTTTATGAAAACAGGCTTCTGGGAATTTGACCTATGAATCTTAGTTCGCCAAACCCTGTACCAGAAACATTCTGCTGGTCCTTAAACTTATGAATTAGCAATTAGAATTACTCCCATGAAAATTAGGAGAAAACTGTGGATGCCTACTGTTTTAGTCCATTTGAGCTGCAATAACAAAATGCCACAAACTGGGAAGGGGTGTCTTATAAACAGAAACTTGTTTTTCACAGTTCTGGAAGCTGGGAAATCCAAGATCAAAGAACCAGCAGATTTGATATCTGGTGAGGGGCACACTTCCTACTTCCTCCTAGCTTCTTACTCTATCCTCACATGGCTGAATGAGGAGAGGTATCTCTCAGGCTCCCTTTAGAAAACCATTGATTCAATTCATCAGGACTCTATCTTCATGACCCAACCACCTCCCTAAGGCCCCATCTTACAACATCATCAACTTGGGGGTGAGGATTCCAGCATATGAATTTTAGGGAGATACAAACATTCAGATCATAGCATCACAACCTTGGCCCGCAGAATGGATGTGCTTCTCAAATGCAATATACATTCATTTCATCCCAATAGCCCCAAAGGTCTTAACTTGTTCCAGTACGCAATTTAAAGGGTAAGTCCTAAGTCTCATTTAAATATCATCTAAATTAGATTTGGGTGAGATTAAAGACAGAATTCATTCTAAAGCAAATTGCTCTTCAGCTGGTGAATCTGTGAAATCAAACAAATCATGTACTTCCAAAATACCGTGATGAGACAGGCTCAGCACAGACATTCCCATTCCAACAGAGAGAAAATAGAAAGGAGCGACAGGTCCCCAGCAAGTTCAAATCCTTAAGTCTTGAGAATAATCTTCCTTGACTACGTGCTACACCCTCCAGGCCCACTGGGGAGGAGGTCTCCACTCCTGAACACACTAAGGGTGAGATTCTGCCCCTACAACTGTGCTGGGAGCAGCACACTACAGCAGGGGTCTGTTTGAGCTTTACCTGGGGCTACAGAAAAGCAGAATGATAGAGTGCTAGGCCCAAGCCTGCCACATGAGGCAGTGCTGGCAGCAGGATCTCTCCTTTGAAATCATTCTACTCCACAGGCCCTTGAACTCTGGGCCTGTGGTTGAAGAAGCAGCCCTGATAATTTCTGAAAAGCTCTGAGGTAATTCTTACATTGTTTCGAACGTTAAGTCCTGGCTTCCACTTTGCTGAAGTCCTTGTCTATGCAATTCTGGTATTACATTACATGTTTTAAAATTATTCTTACCTTTTATGCCTCGTTTTCTTGTGTGTGTGTGTGTGTGTGTGTGTGTGTGTGTGTAACTTGTATATTTGCTGGAAGTTTATCTGTGAGGAATCTGTAAGGCTTGCATTAAAGATTGTGTTCTTCCAAAGAAGATTTACTTTGATTCTGTCATTTGGTCCACTTTAAGTGACCACTTTAAATGGATGTTGTATACAGTGTAAATTCAGGCTCTAATTTCACCTAAAGCCTGACCTGTTAACATAAAATCTAAGGAACAATTTGATTTCTTGTATCCAGAGCCAAGGCAGATGAATCTCCAAGCTGCCTCGGTGATATCTTTTTCCCCTCATGGAAAACTGATGATAACTTGCCCCAGTACAGAGTTAGTAGTTTATTTGTTGTCTCTGTGCTTCATTCTCAGCCACAGCCCCAATGCCCAGAGTGTGGTTTAGCAGAGTGGGTAGAAAAAAGTTATCATTCATCAAATAAAGAATATTTCTATTTTTAGACACAAATATAGCTTTCAGAGGGAGCTAAAACATATGCAATATTAGTGACTCAATATAAAATAATGAGTATTAATTGTTTTCTGAGATTCCCATTCTAATATCAAATCTATCACTCTACTAAGAAAATATAAATATTTAATGATAGTGCGAGTAGAGAGAAGATCCAGGTTTGGAACTGTTTTGTTCAATCTGACTGCCCTTAGTTACGTATGGCTATTGTAATTTGAATTTAACTTAATTAAAACAAAATAAAATTTAGGAAGCCTATTCTTCAATCACCCTAACAACATTTTGATTACTCAATAGCTACATGGCGGTATTGGTTACTCTACTGGAAAATACAGAATATAGAATATGTTCATCATCACAGGAAATTCTACTGGATAGCTCTGGTTCAGGCACATGCCACAGGATCAGAGGAAGTCACGGAGAAATAAATTTTTCTGCAGCAGATTAGTGAGAGTATTTGGACATCTGTTCTAAAGGGAAGAAGAGAAATCCAGAATGAGAGTAGCCATGGAAAAATCCCACCTTTCCCACTTTTGCACCAACCTTGACTTCCTCCATTTTTCTTCTGGAGAAGTTAAATACTCTATATTTGCATTACTCAAATGGATTCCTCATATCTTAAAAATTCTAACTCAGAGATCGGCAAACTTTTTCTATGAAGGGCAAAATAGTAAATATTTTAGACTTTGTATATCATATGGTTGCTGTCTCAACTACTGAACTCTTCCGTAGTACAAATACATCCACAGGCAATAGATCAACCAATGGGCATGACTGTTTCAATAAACCTTTCTTTACAAAAACAGGCATTGGACAAGATTTGGGCTATGGCCTGTAGTTTTCTGACCTCTGCCATAAAAACAAATAAAACAAGAATACCAATTCTCAGTTCTCTAGCTGTAAACTCTCACAAGCTCAGGAGAGGTATATAGCAGGTTTCTTGTCAAGAAAATGATGTTTAATAAGAATTCCGGAAGAGGCATTAGATTTGGGTCAGGGGCAGAAAAGCAAGTAGTGCATCTAATACATCACCAAACAAAACATCTAGAAAAGTAAAAGGAAGGAACACATGAGTCCAGAATCACATAGGATCTGCAGTCTGGAGAAAATAGAGAGTTAAATCCAGATTACACATATGTCACAGATACTGATACGGAAGGGCTGCACTCTAGGCTAAGCCACACCCTCGAACCTCCTCCCTAAGTGAAACAGCTGACCCTGTTTTTCCGGCCAAATGTTGCCTTTTTGGCCTTTCCCGCCCCCATCCTGTGCTCATAAAAGACGTCAGCTTGGAGAGCAAAAAAGCTAAACATCGAGGATACAAGTGACTGAGCAGCAAGCCAAGAAGCAACTGAGCGTCGGAGACTACAGATAGATGCGCCTAACTTCAGACGGTGCCCCTGTGGAGAGGTGCCCAGCCAAAGATGGCCGGCTTCAGGGAAATATCACCTTCTCATCCTCTTTCCAGCCTCCCTTTCGGCTGAGAGCCACCCACCGCTAAATAAAGTCTTCCGCATTCATCACCTGTCAAACAGTTCTTGTGACTTGATTCTTCCTGGATCCTGGACAAGAACCTGGGTGTCGGGAGGGCAGGGGCTGCCACCCTGACCTTCCACTGAGTTGATTGGCACTTGGCTGTCCCCAGACGGCAGAGCTGAAAGACCGTTGGTTGTAACACTCTTGGACGCTGCTGCGGGCCCTGCACATAACCTGCTCCCACCAGAGAGGCCCTACCGGCTGGTTTCAGCATTCGTTCACTTCAGTTGTTCCAGCGTTTGTTCACTTCATTCACACACTCATTTGCTCACAGGATCCCTCTCGCAAGCAGTGGCCAGCATCCAGCTAAGTGAAACGAGTCACTCCAGTTCCTGCCTGTGAAGGGGGTCAAGGGAACTATCCCATCTCCTCATGACAACGTGTAGAAACTAAAGTAGGACCGGTAAGCAGCCCCAAGTAGAGATTATACAGGAGGAAATGCTCAGCACTTATAAAGAAATGAGTTGCTTTAGCTAGGTAACTCTTACATGAAACAAGCCATGTAAGACTGGAAGGGAAGCTGCGAGGATTAAGAAAGTTTATTATGCCGGGCGCGGTGGCTCATGCCTGTAATACGAGCACTTTGGGAGGCCGAGGTGGGCAGATCAGGAGGTCAGGAGATCGACACCATTCTGGCTAAAGTGGCGAAACCACTTTTTTCTTACTAAAATACAGAAAATTATCCGAGCGTGATGGGTGATGGTGCACGCCTGTAGTCCCAGCT
>NW_012112919.1:4933819-4942192 GCF_000951035.1 Colobus angolensis palliatus | reverse complement strand
TCTGTTTACGTCTCCACTGTGTATCCTCATTATGCGTCTCTCCCATTCTAGATTCTGTTCTTACTGTGTTTTGTCCAAAACTTTTAGACATTTGTCTTGCTCTCTGCTTTTCTTCTAACATCCTCTTGATGGATATATTTGTCTTCTGATACAATGACAGCTGATCATTTGGATGAGATAGTTGAAAAAGATGAATACTGAAATGTGTTGGAATGAATTGTATTTAGCACTTAGCCTAAAGGGCTCTTCCAACAAATATTTTGCCAGTTTTTCTTTTTTGAAAGATAATTATTTATTATGATAGAAATTATACAAAATTCATGCTGATTTGTTGTGTGTTCTGTTACCTAAATTGAATCTTCATGTTGGATAGCTTCTTCTAGAACTTGATACATTCACTTCTTAGTGGGCGTTGTTTGGTAATGTAGGTAAATTTAATATCACATTGAAAACCCTACATATAGTTTAAGCAGTATGTTTTGAGCACCAAGATAAAGCTTTTGACGTTCATATTGTTAATTGTTGTTGTTTTGTGCCCAAACTAGCCAATATTCCACACAAACAATATATACTTACCCAATGAGAGTTTTCGAAAGGACTATCTAAAGCCCCATATTCAGTGAGATGCCAATCTCAGTTTGCCTATTTTCATTTTGCCTACATTTTTTATTTCTTCTCCATCTCCTGTCTTCAGCAGCTTCATTTCCATAGGTTTACTCTAGATATCTCCCAAGTGAGATTAATGCACTCCTAAGAGTTTGGAAGATTATCCAGGGTAGCATATGATGAAAATCCTAGAATTTGTGTAAAAATTTAGTTTATCTAAAAATAAAGAAGAAATTGAGCTTACTAATTTGAAAATATTTATGTATGTGTACTATTTAATATAAGATACATCAATTTTATATATACTTTTGATTTACAAAGTAATATACACATTTATCCAGTTACAATATTTGACATGTGGATTGCCATTGGTACCCTCATTTAGTGTCTGTGTAAGATGACCCTGTGTCACACAGAATAGTCAAGATATGCTGATGGAAGTGTGAGTATTCCATAATGTAGAATGGTTAAGACTATGAAAGTTGGGTAGAAGACTCAACATGTTTCAACTTATTTGTATGAGTGATTTCTGTATTAAAATGTGTGACAATACAAAATATATGGATATCAACATTTGTTCTGAATCTGAGCCCCTAAAAAAATATCAGAGAAAACATGAGAAAAAAAATCCAAGAAGAAAGATTCTCAAGTTATTTCTTTAACAAATATGATGCTTTGGGGGAACATTTTGATAAGCGTGACTACTGGTGGAGAAGGTGGTTTGATGGAATTAAAAATAAACAAGAGTGCCAGTCACTGAAAGGGACTCCAAATAGGTTTCATTGCTTCTACATATTTTTTCTATTTCACTCTTTTCAGCATTCCCAGAATGAGATAACTTCTTAATGCTCGTGTCCAGTCATTTCACCTTTCTCATACATACAAACTGGCTATCCTGAGTATGCATTCTCTTTGGAAAAGTATAAGGCTCATTACTTCGTGACTCTATTTTTTTATTCATATTTTTCACCTTTTACTAAATGCATTATATACTCTTGCCACATTAGACTACATGAATATTTCTGTAATATGCCTTAAACAGAAAATCGTAAACTTCTATCTTCCTTTTCTATATTTCAAATCTTCTGCATTTTCCAAGTTAATCTCAAATGCTAACATCTTCAAAGAGCCTTCTCTATTCTTCCCACTGAGATTTTATATCTTGTTTTACATGCCATTTGTATAGCTATCTTATCTTTTATGTCCCTTCAGACAAACAATTCTGCTTTATTTGCTTTTGTCTTATACTAGAACTCTTCCATGAATTGAACTGGTTCCTCTTCCTCAAGACCCAATCAAGGGTCCACCTCCTTTGTGAACTGACTGATCTCTGAGCCCAGTCGCTGAATGTCAACAGCCTTTTAGCATGAAAGAAAATCACTTGCAAATGTTGCAGTCGTGTTTTTTGTTTCATTAGCTTGAGCATTTCATGAGGACAAGGAATACACATTATTCTTGATTCAATTCAATATTCTGATATACTGATAACTCCTAACACAGAGCTGATTAAGTATATGACACTTAATAAATACATGTGGACTAAACACATACAATTTGCATGTAATCCGTGACTATGGCTTTGTTTTATACTTCATTTGGACTGAATAAAATCTTCTTGCCAGATTGTACTTTTTAAAGATGACCACAACAGTATTTCTCAATGCACGTGGCACTGTGAGTTGACTTGTGCCCACCTGTCCCCCAAAATTTATATGTTGAAGTCCTAACTATCAGTACTTCAGAATATGACTTTATTTACATATAGGATCATTGCAGATATAATTATTTTAAATTAGGTCATTAGGATAGGCTGCATTCCAATATGACTGGTGTCCTTACTAAAAGAGGAAATCTGAGTACAAACAAACACACATGGAAAATACCATGTGAAGATGAAGGCAGACATTGAGGGATGATTCCACAAATCAAAAATGCCAACAATTATCAACCCATCAGAAGCTAGGAAACGAGACATGGAACAGACTCTTTCTGACAGTCTTCAGAAGGAACCAGTGATGTTCTCATTTTAGTTTCAGATTTCTGGCCTCCTGTGAGATAACAAGTTTACGCTGTTTATGCCACTTCATTTGTGTTACATTGTTATGAAAGGGCTAGAATAATTAATATATATAATTTAGGTCGGCACTTCTGAAAAGTTAATTTTTGAACCTAGAACTCAGATATTTCAAACTCCTATTTGTGCTCCAGAATGTACAGACTTCAAAGGTTACAACTCATCTGTGTTCTTTCTACAAAACTTTTGTGCACTGTAACACCCACTGGTTTACTTCCCTATTCTGGTAAAAAGGAAATCTCAAGGTGCTTTACAATATTTCACATTTTATTATTAGAAAATCATAGTCACTGATTCATAGCATATTTATAGCTAGCATAATTCAAGGGTTGTATTGTGTATTGTCATATTTTTATCATACAAAGAAAATGAAATAAAAAGACTGACATTGCAGTGAAATTCATATCAATTCTGTGATGAGAAAAAATCAGCTAAAACTTTTGTTTGGTGCAAACATGATAAAAGATAATAGATATCATTTGTTCTCAAACGAAATTATGGAGACCAAGGTAGATATGAATTCCTGAGTGAAAGCAGGTGATATTTTAGAATTGACTGTATAACAGGAATCACTGGATCCATACATCACTCTCGTCTTTTTAACCCAATCTCTAATGTTAATCTTAGATTTAATATTTGAAGTGGCTGGAACAAACTGATAATGATCATGTCAGAGAAGAAGACATTTGGCTTCATTGTTACTGCTTTTGTGTGCATATTGGGTTGACTTATTTCTAAGTTAGTGTGTTGTGGTAGTACAAAAGGAGAAAACCTTTTATATAGATATGTATTTACATCTGTGAAAAATACATTCAAGATCTCAAAGAGAATACCCTATTCCTCATTTTACTAAAGGGTCATTTCATTGCATGGCACATGTTTCTGTGAAATTGAATTGATGTAAGCTGAGTTTCAGTGAATTTGCCTTACCCAAAGCAAGTAAGTAACTAAACCTACAGGTGCTTCTTATCTGTTTCATCTGTTCTGAGAAACAAGATTCTAATTTTTATTATTGCCTTGATTTCTCTGATGAGATGTCAATAATCTGCCAACACTATACTCAAGACAGACATCTGCAAATGATCACATTTTCCTCATTTAGTCTGATTATGGGGTCAGAGTTCTTTATACATTGATCCATTGAGTTTCTGTGAAATCCTGAGAGTTGGTTTATAACTTGAAACATATTTGTTATCCTTGCTTATTGATATTATTATTTGATAATTCATAGAGATAGCCATATACTTAATCAAGAAGTCAACCTCCACAAAATTGTACATACAGGTTTATAAAACAATTATTTTGAATTTGACACATATATGTAAGCAAATTTTGTAGATTAGATTAATGTGTACATTTAAATGTGTATTTATAAATTAAAACTATACATGCCATGACTTTCAGATTTTATGTATTTATGAAATCTTTTTTTAAAATAAATGAACCTGGAACAGCTTTGTCCTGATCTCATTTGAAACCTCTCTTCTTGCCAGTTTGTTCTGGATGAGTCATTGATTTTTTGCTAGACCAGTCCACCTATCATTATGACTCATGAAAAGGTTCTTCAGAGTGGTCACCTTTCTAGTTATTCCATATATCAGAGTTGAGGTTTTAACTGTAGCTTATTCTAAGCCTTTGTCTACAATTTCTCAAAGTTTGGAGTTTTATGTACAGTGTTCTCTACTATTTTATTAGTTATCTATTTGGTATAACAATGAGTACCAAAAGCTAGCATCTTAACACACACTTATTACTTCACACAGTTTCCGAGGGTCAGGAATCAGGAATCTGCAAGTGACTTAGCTGGCTGGTTCTGGCCCAAAGTCTCTAAAAGGGTACAGTAAGGCTTGGGTCTCTCTATAGGGATGCTTACAACCTGGTAGCTTGCTTCTCCCAAATTTCTGATCTGTGTTTTAACAATCTCTTTAAGTGATTTTGATGCATGCTAAGGCTTGAGAACCATTGAACTAAGGAACTCTTTTGAAGATGCATGTCTGTTAAAATTTCTAGCATAATTTTCTAGAAGGAAACATCAGTCTTCACTTGGTTATCACCTTACATCTGGAAGTATTTATATTCTTTAGTTGTATAGGGGCAGGAATACAGAAAGGCTTCTCCTGTCCTCAGCTTTGTTTTACGAATTGGATACTATACAAATTCATGAGAATTCAGAAGTTCAGGAGGTGTGTAACTTCTCCTACAAATACCTTGCATCATTTGTTCCAAAATGCTTCCTTTGTGCAACAGTAGGAGGATTTTTTTTGTTTGTTTTACCACCAAACAGACCCAGGGTGATGATAAAAATGTTCTTTTTTTCCCCTTTTTCCAAGCCTCTTAACTCTCAATATTTACATTCCTTTGAATATACAAATTCCTTCTGTAGAACAGTTGGAGCTAAAAAGCTTTTAAAAGTTTCTGCCTCAATCCTTTCTTAACCTTTGCTCTATAACAATTCAACCCAACTGTAGGTACATTACACTATAATTAAAGTGCTTCAGCAAGCAGCATGGACATTGGCTCCCTCAGTTATCAGTAAAAGAAATAAGCAGGAATGTTTTAAGATGCATTTCTGTTCTGCTATTAAGTGGAGGCATATTCTTAAATAAAAATTTTGTTTCAAACGTTCATATCTCTATGATTAACTTTTGAGGCTCTGCTGCTCCAGGAACAAAAAGCTTTTAAGTTTAGGCCATCCTCAGTACAATGTTCTTCCTAATGACAAATGGACGTGTTACTAGCTGGGAGGTTAAAAAGTGAGAAAAGACTAAACTAAAACTATCCTCACAGTACAGTGTTTCACTTAATGACAAATGGCACTGTTTGAACATAAGAAGGTAAAAGATGTTACATTTACTTTGAAGCAGAGCAATAGCCAAGTGCTCCATACTACTGATTGTAGATGTGTCTAAATGAGTGGGGTTCATGGCAGAGTACCAGCCCCTGTCACACTGAGAAAGTGTCATTATCTTTTTCTCTCCTCTGGAGAACACATTTGTGCTGTCTAGGAATTCACTTGTATTGTCCTTAGAAGAAAATCCAAACAAAAATACAAAAATTGACATGTTTAATCAAGTCACTCTTTTATTTTGTCAGAGAAATTTTTTAAAAAAACAGAACAAAGAGGAACCACACCCATCAACTTCTTGTTTTCAAAAATCTGCTTTTGAGCATTTGTAACTTAAAGTGTTCCTCAAATAATTTATCTAAATTTTAGTCAAACACATCACATCCATAAGAAGAGAAAATGTAACATAAATTATTGATCAGAATTTTGCATTCACAGTACAACTTAAAAATAAAATGATGACTTGTTTCCAAGGGAAGAAAGAACAAACAAGAAAGATGACATGAGCTTTCATTTGAATTGAGGCGTGATGATATCTACTCTTGCAATTGGTTTTCCATTCAATGATTGCTCACATGAGAGATGTTTTTGTAATTTCTTGAAAAGAACTGTCCACATTTAGCCTATCAGCATTGGCATAAGGTTGAAATTATTCAAGAGTGAATAGAGCACATGGAATCAGTATTGTTCTAGAAAATGCAACTATTTTACAATGACTAATTAATTACAATGACAGCAGGAGATTTTTGAGAGTCTGTACAAACTAAAAATTAAAGAAATAGAAGTTCCTAGCATACCTAGACTCCTTTTCCATGAGTGAACACAATGCTGTCTCTTTCTTCTTGCCTTAACTATAAATACATTCTCATTTAACTGTACTTCTTGGTTTAGTTTTTTTTTTTCTTTAAAGCTTATAATCCAAATCTGTCTCTGCTAATTTATTGTCCTGTGTAATACTACCAGAATATCTTGACCTCCTGCCATAATCTGCTCCCAAACTTTAACATTTAAAATCAACCATTTTATTTTGCCTACTGAGTCTTCGCAGACTACCACATAAGGGTAAAAAAGACAATGAAATTTAAATTGTTCGATGACCCATGCTCATCAGTTTCCAACCATGATGTAATTCTCATTGTATTGCCACAGAAGCAAACCCTCCTTATTCTGATAGAAGCTCTGCCTGGCTTCCAAATATGGTTGCATCACTGTTTCAATGTGCCTGCTGCGATGTTCCACCATGTGGTATCCCTGGCTGTCTGAATCAGATTTGGACTTGCTGTGCCTTTTGAATACAGTGCCGTAGCCTGCACATTGAGCCTGATGCGGTTTCTCCAAATCTAACCCTAATCTTCCCAGTCTAACCAAACTCAATTTGCCATATTCAGAGCATCTCTTGACTCTTTTAATACAAACCACTCTTTTTGTTGTTTTCATGTGAGTAGATACTGTGTTTATTATGTATTATTATGTATGTATTATAGTATTAAGTGGGTTACATATAATTGAATAATTTTCTAGCTAATTATTTTTTATTTTCTTTTCTCTCTTTTCTTCTTAAATGAGCAAAACTAGGAAAATTATGGTAGAGTAATGAAGGATATCACAGCTCTCATTAAATTTTAAAGTGCTGTTTACTTGCAGCAATATGGATAGAACTGGAGGCCATGATCTTAAGTGAAATAACTCATAAACTTTAAGTCAAATGCTGCATGTTCTCATGGCATTTGACTAAGTGGGAGCTAAACAGTGTGTACGTATGGACATAGAGAATGGAAAACTGGATATTGAAGACTAGCAAAGATGGGAGCGTGGAAGGGGGTGAGAGATGAGAAATTACCTAATGGGTACAATGTATACTACTTGAGTGATGATTACATCAAAAATCCATAGATTCATGTACCAAAACTCAGTTGGACCCCCAAACTCTATTTTTAAGTAAAAAAAAATAGTAATTACTGTAAGAAACCATAAGAGAAACAAAGGTGTAGTGTAGCTGTGGCATTTGACTCTGCCTAACATTTATTTATTGCTATGCTATAATACTTATATGTGATTAAGTTTTCTAATCTAAGGTGGAAAAAAAAAATTAACATCCAATTGGAATACAGATGATCCCCAACTTATGATACTTTGACGTATAATTTTTCCACTTTCCAATGGTGTGAAAGTGATATGCATTCAGTGGAGACCCATATAACCATTATTTTTTTACTTTCAATACCATATTTAATAATACATTATATGAGATATTGAACACTCTATTATGAAATATGCTCTGTATTAGACGATTTTTCCAACTGTAGGCTGAGCACCTGAAGGTAAGCTAGGCTAAGTTATGATGTTTGGTAGGTTTGGTATATTAAATGAATTTTTGACTTATGATGGGTCTATGAAAACATAACCCCATTTTAAGTCCAGCAGCACTTATAATAGTGCAGCCTCTTCTAATGATCAAGCTTCTGTTAAAAGAAATATATCTATATAAAGATGGCCGAATAGGAACAGCTCCAGTCTCCAGCTCGCAGCGCAAGCGACACAGAAGACAGGTGATTTCTGCAATTTCAACTGAGGTACTGGGTTCATCTCACTAGGGAGTGCTGGACAATCAGTGCTGGTGAGCTGTTGCAGCCCAACCACTGAGAGCTGAAGCAGGGCAAGGCATCCCCTCACCTGGGAAGTGGAAGGGGGAAGGGAATCCCTTTTCCTAGCCAGGGGAACTGAGACACACAACACCTGGAAAATCAGGTAACTCCCACCCCAATACTGCGTTGTACCAAGTGTCTTAGCAAACGGGCACACCAGGAGATTATATCTCACACCTGGCCGGGAGGGTCCCACGCCTGCC
>NW_012112919.1:4932838-4933364 GCF_000951035.1 Colobus angolensis palliatus | reverse complement strand
AATAGTGCAGCCTCTTCTAATGATCAAGCTTCTGTTAAAAGAAATATATCTATATAAAGATGGCCGAATAGGAACAGCTCCAGTCTCCAGCTCGCGCGCAAGCAACACAGAAGACAGGTGATTTCTGCATTTTCAACTGAGGTACTGGGTTCATCTCACTAGAGAATGCTGGACAATCAGTGCTGGTCAGCTGTTGCAGCCCAACCACTGAGAGCTGAAGCAGGGCGAGGCATCCCCTCACCTGGGAAGTAGAAGGGGGAAGGGAATCCCTTTTCCTAGCCAGGGGAACTGAGACACACAACACCTGGAAAATCAGGTAACTCCCACCCCAATACTGCGCTGTACCAAGGGTCTTAGCAAACGGGCACACCAGAAGATTATATCTCACACCTGGCCGGGAGGGTCCCACGCCCGCCCAGAGAGCCTCCCTTATTGCTAGCACAGCAGTCTGCAATCTAAGGGCAAGACAGCAGCGAGGCTGGGGGAGGGGTGCCCGCCATTGCTGAGGCTTAAGTAGGTAAACAAA
>NW_012112919.1:4927359-4930131 GCF_000951035.1 Colobus angolensis palliatus | reverse complement strand
AATAATAAATAAATAAATAAATAAATAAACAAAGAAATATGTCTATGTAAATGTATATGTGTATATGTGAATGAGTGTGCATATATATGGACATACTATAAGGCATGCTATGATTTCATGATATACTGGTGAGATCCTTCTGTAGGACTGTAGGTTTCATTCCTCAGTGCCATTCTTCATATCAGAGTCTGCTTTCTAAGGAATCCAAGCAGAAAGATACTTTTTCTTCATTTTTAATCCATTCAAAATATGTCAGTAATATTGCTATTAAACCTAGCAATATAAGACCTTTATTTTTATTTTCAGGAAAGGCTTAGCTAAGATAATAGAAGTAATATAGCTCCATTTATGCAAAAATCAGGTAAAAGATTTAGGTATTAAAGACCAAAAAATAATTAAAAACACATATGTTATTAAAATATAATGTATAATTCAAGATCACCCATGCCAGCTTGGAAAACAGTAAATTTTTGGAAATAGACCTAATAGCTTCAAAAAGAAAAAAAGAGAACAGAAAAGAAAAAAGAAGAGAACAGGAAAGAAAAAAGAAAAGAACTGATGTCTATGCAGTTCAGCTACTCTGGGAGTCAATATATCTCCGATGTTCAATTTTTGATGCAATTTTTGTTCCAAGGCGATTCAACAGTTCATTCCTTCATTCCCTTTTTTTTTCTGAAAAAATTGATCGTTATAACGTAATGCAAATAAACATAAACCGTGACATTTATTAGAAAATTACTAAGTCAAGATTTGATTTTCTTAATTATTACATTTTAGGAGCAGTTGTTTAAGCTATTCAGAGTAACTAGAGCACTTCTCTTCATTTTACATATCAGGAAGTTGAGGTACTACAGCACCAAGCAATACGTTAAGAGTCATCTAGCTAAAAAGTGTCAAACCCAAGAGCAGGTTTACTTGATTCCAGAGACTTAACACATAACTCAACCATGTATTGCATTTCAATATGGTGAAGATGTTGAGCAAAAAACCCTTCATTCAACACAAGGGGACGAATACTCCTGCCCCCATCATGAAACTTCTAGCTATTTTGTAATTATGTAAAATGTTGAGAAAGAAAAGGAGCAGGTTTCCCATTGGGAATCAGAGTGAAGGTCTCCCTTTTGTTTATCACCAGGCCATATCAATTTCTACCCCTGAATATTTTCTCACACCTCCTCCTCTTCCAATCAATCCAAACCTATTCATCTCAAGGAACCACTTGCTCTGAGAATTTATTCTGGATTGTTCCTCTCAACAATGATCAGCAATGCCTGTAAACTCAGTCATCTATCCAATCACAAACTGAGACTCATTTTGAACATATTTGATTCCAGCTGCTTTCACAAACACTATTTGTCCTCAGTTGATTGTACACTCAAGCTCATTTATAAATTAGTCATTCCATTCAATTACTTAAAATGAGACCACCGAAGAAGACTAAAAGCTTAAAAACAAAGTTTCACTGATGAATTTCACACTTCAATTCATCAGATGGGAAATATGTGAAAAAAGTCAAATGATTTCATTTTTGTCTATATTTAATCCTAGATCTTACTAAAGGAGTATAAGGGATGAAAAATATAACAGTGTTTATTATTTACTGTCTCTGCACTTTAGCTATAGTTATTGTGGCTCAGTCTTGGAAGATTTGCCAAACACAAGAAATTAAGATTCTATGTTTGATTAATAACATTCCACTGGCTATTTGTGCATGCAAACACATACAACACACTATGAAACATACTTTGCTTCCCTAAGGCTAACATCGTGCTAACAACTCAGCAAGCAATCGAACTGTATTTAATTATTCACTAGAATGCCTCTTGGTAGAAAATCAAGTTGTCTGGTTTTTATTAGGTTCACGTGACTCTTCGTTGCCTTGTTAGGGTTTAGGCTTTCTTTAGAAAACAAATCAACGTAGCAGGTAGTTATGATGGAAAAAAAAGTTTTTGCTTTTAGAAAGATATATTACCATAAAACTCAATCAGATCATGTACAATACTAGAGTAAACTGCACTGGGAGTTTATCATGGGTACCTCTTCACCAGCACATCTTCCTACCTTCTTGTTTTTTCTTATGTTTTGCATTTTTTTCTGTCTAAATAAGAATATCTTTAACACTTCAATCTCCTGAATGTCTTTTATCCCTTGGTAGGGGTGACTCCATGTGTTGCTTTCTTTTCAAAAGATAAAGGCCATATAATAATGCTTTTTCTTTTAATCTTTTTATTTTTAATGGTTTTAAATTATTTATCCTCTACTATATCTTGTTTCCTAAATGACCAAGCATTTCCTTTCAATGAGCTGACAAATGCTGTCTTTCTGAATGATGCCAAATCTGATGCTATGTGAAAAAAGAGACCAATTGTCAGGAATCAATAAGTTAAAAAGAAATGGGTTGGGCGCAGTGGCTCATGCCTGTAATCCTAGGACTTTGGGAGGCCGAGGCGGGTGGATCACCTGATGTCAGGTGTTCGAGACCAGCCTGGCCAATATGGTGAAACCTTATCTCTACTAAAAATACAAAAATTAGCCAGGAGTGGTGGCAGGTGCCTGTAATCCCAGCTACTTGGGAAGCTGAGGCAGGGAAATCACTTGAACCTGGGAGGCGGAGGTTGCAGTGAGCTGAGATCGCACCATTGCCCTCCAACCTGGGTGACAAGAGTGAAACTCTGTCTCAGAAAACAAAAAAACTCTATTGGGGAGATGGGAAATTATAGTCAAACTTCTTTGTCTTTATCTCTACTAAAAATACAAAAATTAGCCAGGAGT
>NW_012112919.1:4909405-4926254 GCF_000951035.1 Colobus angolensis palliatus | reverse complement strand
TACATGGGGTACATGAAATATTTTGATATAGGCATCTAGTGCATTTATCCTTTGTGTTACAAACAATCCATGTATACTCTTTCAGTTATTTTTAAATGCACAATATAATATTGTTGACTGAAGTGACCCTGTTGTGCTATCAAGTACTGGACCTTATTCATTCTATCTATAGTTTTGTATCCCTTAACCATTTCCACTTCCCCACCCTCGGTCACTTCACTATCCTTCCCAGCACATGGTAACCATCATTCCACTCTCTATATACATCAATTAGACCACACTTGCTTTTTAATTTATAAATCTTGTATACACAGCCTTTTGTTTCTCTGCTGATGTTACTATTTTCCACTGTGACTGTGGATATGTCAGCTTATTCTTCAAAGTCTTAATATTACTCCATTAAATTCACCATGCCCAGGGACAGTGCTCCATTTTCTATCAACAGAGATGTTTTTGCCTATTTTTGAACTTTGTAAAAATATCTTGAGACAATATATACTTTGCTGGGCATCTGGCTTTTTTGTTAAAAATGATTTGAGAATCATCCAAGTGATTGCATACATCACTAGTTAATTCCTTAGTTGTTGTTTCAGATTCTTAAACTGTGTAAATATATAATTGTTCTTCCTCCAATAATAAACATTTGGAGAATTTCCAGTTTTAGGCTATTATAAAAAATATTATTATATTAGTCACTGGCTAACTTCTTTTATCTGCTAGTATATATTCCTAGGAACACTTGGGTTGACTTTGCAATGTTTTTGCTGTTACTAGCTCATTGACTTAATGATGTTCACAGGGAAAGTTATTCCTCACGACCTGCCTACTTGTCAGTCAGCTAGCTACTTAATTACAAAAATTGAATATAGACTGGTCCTCCACATCTAGGAATTCAACCAACTTCAGATAAACAATATTTTAAAAATAAACAATAAAAATGCAAAAATTAAAAAACAGTATGTTTTAAAATAGGATATGCTTACTATTTGTAAGTAGTAAGAATTTACATTACAATTACAACATAGAATTTACATTGATTCAGGTATTAAAAGTAATCTAGAGATGATTTAACATATATGGGAAAATGTGCTTAGGCTACATCCCAAAAGAGTTTAAGGGATGAGAAATATTGATGTGGACCTCCACATCTAGGAATTCAACCAACTTCAGATAAATAATATTTTAAAAAATAAACAATAAAAATAAAAATACAAAAACTCAACACAATATGCTTTAAAATAGAATATACTGTTCGCATAGAATTTACATTGAATTAAGTATTATAAGTAATCTAGAGATGATTTAACATATATGGGAAAGTGTGTTTAGGTTACATGCAAATACTATGCAAATTTATATAAGAAACTTGAACTTCCAATGATTTTGGTATTTTTGGGGTTCCCAGAACAAATTCCCCGTAGATACCAAGGGAGGACTTTGTATAACATTAGAAATACCAAGTTGACTAGATCCTTAAGATTCTAAATATATGGAACTTATAACCTTTGACTCTAGTACTGTGAATAAATAATTAAAATTCATGGTAAACTCAGGAAAGCCACAAAATACGAGGAAATAAACACCAATTGATGTCAAATAGACAGTGAGATTCATTTTAGTGGAGTGACGGGGAAAAAGGCTTCCTTGAAATTGTAGTCTAAGAATTTGGTGAGATGAGTATGATCTGGGTAATCAGATACTGTAAGGCAGAGAATATAATTCAGAAGCATTAGGATAAATAAGGGCATCTTTGGAAGGACATTTATATATATTTTCAATACATAAAACTATATGTATAAAAAGTCTACAATTTTCATATGACACATTAAATCACTGTGTAAAACATTCAGTATTACTTTGAAAAACTATAAGGTGTGTAAGATGAGGAGATCAATTCCTTCCATGTGTCTAAAATGGAAAGAATATGAAAAACTATAATGAGAAATAAAATTTTAGTATAAATTGAGATTATCTCTTGATTCAGAATAAATTACATTTCTTATGGGTCCTTCTGATTTATAATTTTGAAAACCAGTATTTAGCGATGAATTTGTTTTCCCCTAAAAGAAGAGAAAGTGATTCACCTTGCCCTGGTATTTTTGGTGGACTAAGAACTCATCACAGTTGTATAAGTAAATACTGATTAATGTAAATGATAATGGTAATTTCAGTTCAAAGGAAGATTAAACTGAGAAAATCTGGCAGGTAAGGGGGATACACGCTGCAATTCGCTAGCATATCTGAACAAGAACCTTGTAAAAAGAAAAAGTCTGTTTATTAAACAAATAAGAAGTGTATGTTGTGGGTCTGATCATGGAAACGAACTGTTTTTCTCAAATAGTGACATGCTGACCGTCAGCCAAGTGACAAGCGTAATTATGCTAGATACTTTTTTTTTTTTTTTTTTTTGAGAGGGAGTCTCGCTTTGTCACCCAGGCTGGAGTGCAGTGGCGCGATCTCGGCTCATTGCAAGCTCTGCCTCCTGGATTCACGCCATTCTCCTGCCTTAGCCTCCCGAGTAGCTGGGACTACAGGCATCCATCACCATGTCTGGCTGAGTTTTTGTATTTTTAGTAGAGATGGGGTTTCACCATATTAGCCAGGATGGTCTTGATCTCCTGACCTCCTGATCCTCCTGCCTCGGCCTGCTAGAGGCTTTTTATAGATGTTCCAATACATTTTATACTGAAGGATTGAGTTGTGATTATTACTGCTTTATTTTGCAATTATTTAATCAATTTGACCTGACATCTCTTCAACCTTCAGTATTCAAAAAGACAACATCTCAAATTCAAACGGTTGAAAATTCTGGTTGAACTATCTCTGGTTAAAAATTAGGAGACATTCTTTCTTATCATACCAATGGACTCTGAAGTAATTTGCCTCACTCAATAAAAAGTTGTACCCAGATATTTAAAGATAGAACTTTTAATTTAAATCTAGAGTTGGGAAGATTTTGGAGGTTTAATGCCAAGCTTATAATTCTCATTATCTGTTGCTTTATAATAAAGTACCCCAAGATTTAGTGGCTTAAATATCAGTTAATTATGATTTCTCAGAGATCTATAGATTGACTGGGCTTAGTTGGGCAATTCTTACTTGGATTTTCTCATGCAGCTGCAGTCAGATGGTGAATGTGGTTGTCTGGAGGCTCAACTGCTGTCAACATCCAAGAAGGATATGTATGGCTGGCAATTGATGCCTTGTCAGAAAGGAGCTTGACTGGGGCTTTTAACCAACCATTTAATAACAATGCCTACATGTGGCCTCTCTGTATGGCTTAGATTTCTCAAGGCAAGTGGTGTGGTTCTGAGTCAGGATCCTCAAAATGAGCACCCCAAGAGGTGGAACACAGAAGCTACCAAGTCGACTAAGAACCTGTATTAGTTTCCTAGGGTTGCTATAAAATGGGCCTACCATACACTAGGTGGCTTAAAGTGACATAATTTATTATCTCCAAGTTCTGAGATCAGAAGTATGAAATCAAGGTATTGACAAAGCCATGCTCCCTGGAATGTGCTGTTCCATTCCACTTTCCTAGCTTCTGGTAGGTGTAGGCATTGGTAGACTCATCACTCCCATCCTTTATCATCACACAATCTTCCCTCTGTATTATGTGTGTGTCTCTATGTCTTTATTTCCTCTTTTTGAGGACACCAGTCATATTGGAGTAAGGCCCACCCAAATTAGCCCATTTTAACCTGATTATATCTACCAAGGCTTAATTTCCAAATAAGGTCACATTCTGAGGAACTAGAGATTAAGGCTTTAGCATATCAGTTTTGGAAGACACAACTCATAACAGGACTATAACTCAGTTTCAACGGGGTGAATCATAGAGTTTGCCTTTTGACAGTGGATTGGTAAGTCACACTGCAAGAGTTTAAGGGAAGAGAAATATTGATGTGGACCTCTTTGGGAAATCCAGCCTATCATACTCTACCCTCCATCCACAGTGATTCACTTTTTTCCATTTGCAAAGTTCACTCACCCACTCCAAACATCCAATGGCAATGTTACCTAAAGTAGCTAACTAAAGTAGCTCTTGGTACAGAGAAAGCTCCACAGATGCAATTCTTTGAGGACAAAACTTCTTGGTTACTTCTGATTTGAAGAACTCTCACCTAAAGGAAGATGTTATCTGCCCCTCACATGCTGAAATACAATGTTGAGGCAGGGATAGGTAACCATAATGGCATTCTAGTTCAAAAAGTAGGGAATGTGAATTTTGGCATCATCACTCATCCTTTTTATTAAAAAAAAAATGACCTATGTTTTCAGCTAAGTTTATATATATATATATAGATTTTTTTTTTTTTTTTTTTTGAGGCAGAGTCTCGCTCTGTTGCCCAGGCTGGAGTGCAGTGGCGCGATCTCAGCTCACTGCAAGCTCCGCCTCCTGGGTTCACGCGGTTCTCCTGCCTCAGCCTCCTGAGTAGCTGGGAGTACAGGCGCCGCCACCACGCCCCGCTAATTTTTTGTATTTTTAGTAGAGATGGGGTTTCACCGTGTTAGCCAGGATGGTCTCAATCTCCTGACCTCGTGATCCGCCCGCCTTGGCCTCCCAAAGTGCTGGGATTACAGGCATGAACCACCACGCCCGGCCTAAGTATATATTTTTTTACCAACTTCCTTCTTGTAGGTTTGCAGCTACTAAAAATGATGGGGGTGGAGGAAACAATCCTAAAATGAGGTCTGAAATTAAACCTCTATAAGAAAAGTGGGAAACATTTTTGGTGGGCTTACTCAACATGCATTTGCAACTTCCTTTTGATTATTTTCTTCTATAATAGGGCCTGAGAAGCTAAGTTTTCTCTCAGATTCTTCTGCAGCTATGGCTCTCATGACAGGATTCTCACCGATGCGATATAAACAGAAGTCTGCTGGTGCTTGGTAGTCTCACTCAATATCCTTTTTTCACTTTAAATAATGATATGAGGGCTGATTTTCAGCAGCCATTCTGTGTCCATGATGGGAAGATCAAGAGAATTTTAGAAACCTGGGCCCTGAAATTCAGCTTAAGCTGGTGGATTGAACTGATACTGAAGCTTTCTGTTGCCTACGTCCTTTAAGCCACCATATGCACGTCTGTCAGAACCACCCAGTGGAAGATGGAACAGCTACATCTCCAGGCTTATTGTTACAGAGATTAACAAAGAAGTCCTTACATGGGGACTTTTCTTACATGCGGAATAAATTTCTGTTATTTTAAACTAGCCAGTTCACGGAACTTTGTTACAACTGCTCTTGGAAACTAATACAGCAAAGCATCAAATTTACCAAGCATAGAAAGAACTACAAAAAAATGAAATGTAAATAAAAGTAAAATAAATCAATAAAACTGATGACCCCCAAATAATTCACTCACATAATAAAATTAGTAGACAAGGATAATAAAACAACTACTGTAAGTACACTACATAGTGTTCCATAAGTTAGAGGAAAGCATGTGTATGGTGAGAGATACAGAAAATATAAAAAAAGGACTACATCAAACTACTAGAGACATAAGTACCAATGTTTGAAATGAAGAATGCATTGAATGGAATTAACAATAAATTGTACACTATAGAAGAGATATTAGTGAGCTTGAATATATAGCAATAAAAATTATCCAAAATAAAAGAGAGAGAAGATTAAAGAAAAAAATGAGCAGAACATCATTGTTTTGTAAATAAAATTAAGTAGCTATGTAAGTGATTAGAATCCCATTATAGAGGAGAGGGTAAGACAGGAAACATAATTTTCAAGTCTTTTAATGCAAGTTATAAACCCACAGATCTAAAAGTTTCAATGAACTTGAAACAGAAGACATGGAAAAACTACATCAAGGTATATCATAATCAAATTGTTTAAAATTAGTGATAAAAAATTTAATCATACAGAGAAATAATATACATACAGAGGATCAAAGGTAAAAATGATTGCAAAAATCTTACTGAAAGCAATACAAGCCAGAAAGCTGTGTAATGACATCTTTAAAGTATTCACAGAAGCAATCAATGAAAAACAAAACAAAACGTTGTTAACCTAAAATTCTACACCCAGCAATAACATTTTTCAGACTCCATTTTTTGATATACAAAAGGCTTTAAGTCTCAGATATCCTTTCTCTACTCTTCCTTCACTTATTACATTCCAGTAAAGATGGCCTATTTCTCATATCTCCAGCATAGTTAAATTCATTCTCAACTGGGAAACTTTACACTTGCTTTCTGCTTGCCTAGAATGTTCCTTTCTCAGACTTTCACAACCTACTTTCTATCATTAATAGGTCTAAGTTTGAGCCTTCTTTGACCTTAGTTATAATTAAAAAATCAAAACTAATTTAACAGCAAGTTTATGGACCTTTATACAAGGAATATGTCAACAATTTTTTCCCAATATACAAGAAAGGAATTAATTCACATGTTTTTTGAGGGTAATAAAAATTTATGGTAGATCATGTATTTATGGTAGGTTACCCAATAGCAATAAAATAAACTTACTTTGCTGATAGATAAGTAAACTGACAGGATTTGCTGATGGTTGTGTGAAAATAAGAAAACTTACGAATGACCCCAGGTTTTTTGACTAACTAGGAGAATAAATTGTCATGGAAACAGGGAAACACTATGAGAGAAATGTTTTAGGGGAGGAAATCATGAGTACAATTTGACATATAAAGCTTGAGATATTGTTAGATATACAGGTAGTGATATCAAGTAAGCAGTTAGATATAAAAATCTGGATATCAAAAGCAAAGTAAAATCTAAACATATAAATGTGTGAGTTATGAGTATACATATATGATACTGAAAGTCATGTGATTTGATTATACAACTTACACAATAGTTACAAATGAAGAGATGTCTAAAAACTAAACTCTTGGCTACTGTAACATTTAATGATTAAGCAGATGAAAATAAACCAGCAAAAGAGACAAAGAGAGACACATAACTGCCTCCACCCCTCAAACAACAAGAGACACTAATGTCCTGATCTTTAAGTAAAGAAAATGTTTCAAGGAGGAAATAAAAAAATGTATCAAATAACACCAATAATTTGGAAAAGATAAGAACTGATAGTTGCTTGTTGATTTCATCATATGGGTAATGTGTACAGGAGTAGTTCTAAGAAATAGTAAGGATACATTACTTACTATTGGTGTGGACTTGAGAGGACTGGCAGAAAGGAAGTGAAGACAATAGCACTCTATATTATCTTTTTCCTTTTTCTTTCTTTTTTTTTTTTCTTTTTTTTGATTCAGTCTCACACTGTTGCCCAGGCTGGAGTGCAGTGGTACGATCTCGGCTCACTGCAACCTCTGCCTCGCAGGTTCAAGCGATTCTCCTACCTCAGCCTCCCAAGTAGCTGAGACTACAGGCACCCACTCATGCCTGGCTAATTTTTGTATTTTTAGTAGAGACGGGGTTTCACTCTGTTGACCAGGCTTGTCTCAAATGCCTGACCTCATGATCCACCAGCCACAGCCTCCCAAAGTGCTGGGATTACAGGCATGAGCCACCGTGCCCAGCCCCAGTACTCTCTATTCCAAAACAGAACACAGAACGACATATGCAAAATACCAAATCTACCTGGAAATTAAAAATATGTGAATAAATAAACAAAAGGAAGCACTCATAAAAGAGAAAACAAAACAATATATAGAGTGTTCTAGACTACTTAGAATAACCAGTATAAAACACACATATTTGTCCAATGGTACTCATATAGGTTTTATACAAACACTAGAAAAAGCAACAGTATACATTTTTAGTCATAGTGTGTTCAGCAGAAAGCTAAAGAAAACCCAACTAATACTGGCTTGAATAAGTAAGAGGTTTATAATCCCAGCGAATACACTGTCAAGATCAAGTCACTCAGTGCTTTTGTTATTGCTCAATGCTGTCATCAATATACATAAGCTCTTCTTCTTTATCCTCTTTGCTATCTTCAGTATTCTCAAGATCCATGTGTATGATACCTCCAGTCATAAGATCTGTGTCTGTTGTGGGAAGAATGGAGAAGGCCATGAGCAAGGTGCTGAAAATACATGTTCTCCACTGGCCAGAAGTATCTCTAGGTGCAAGGCAGCTGAAGTTGAGTACTTTATAACGACTAGAGTAGAGTAAGGCAAGGGAAAAGAGAGTAGGAATAGCTTGAGAGTAATTAATTAAGAGTTTATATACACATAACAAATGAAGCAAGCATTTAAGCCAAGGGGAAACAAATCAAAATAAAGTAAGAAGAGTGCACCAAACGAAGAACAAAAGCGAAAGAATGGGATAAGAAAAAGATAAAAGTAAAGAACATAAAATTAAGAATTGTTATTTAAAATAAATTATTTATATTAAATAGCAGCCTTACCAGAGCTCTGTTACATTTAAAATAAAAGAGATAAATAATAATCATTTAAATATGAAGACATATCGTCTCAGATTTAAAACAAATTGATACATGCTGGAGAGTTTAATGTGCAATTTCAAATATTTGCAATTTTTAAAGTCGAGTTGAGATGGACAGTTTCTCAAGAAAATTTTTATGATGAAAATGGACCCAAGAAAAGGTTAAAATCCTGATAGGCTGTTAGCCACGGGGAGGGATATAAAAAAGATAGGGCCGGGCGCGGTGGCTCAAGCCTGTAATCCCAGCACTTTGGGAGGCCGAGACGGGCGGATCACGAGGTCAGGAGTTCGAGACCATCCTGGCTAACACGGTGAAACCCCGTCTCTACTAAAAATACAAAAACTAGCCGGGCGAGGTGGCGGGCGCCTGTAGTCCCAGCTACTCAGGAGGCTGAGGCAGGAGAATGGCGTGAACCCAGGAGGCGGAGCTTGCAGTGAGCTGAGAACTGGCCACTGCACTCCAGTCCGGGCGACAGAGCGAGACTCCGCCTCAAAAAAAAAAAAAAAAAAAAAGATAGTCAAATATTTAACTCTCCAGAGACATTAAGCATAGATGGTTTTACTGATCAATTTATAAAATATTAAGAAAATTCAAATTTCTGTTATTTAAATTTTCTAAAAGCATAGGAAATTCTGAAAAACTTCAAATTTCCTGATGTAGGCTCAATTTCAAAACAAAATTGGAAAAAACAATCCTGTATCACTTATATATAGATTAAAACATTATTACATACTAGTAAACTGATTACATGGCCATATTTACAAATAACACACTCTAATCAAGTAAAGTTAATTTTAAATCACGATGTAGGCTCAAAATTGGAAATCTCTTAATAGGACTTACACTATTAATATATTAAATATTAAAAAAGAATCTCAATGAGGGAATATAATATTTTAGAGGTAGGAAAACTAAGATGTATAGTGGTTAAGAAACATATTCGAAATAACAGAGATTATATATATGGCACACCTGAGATTTAATTGCAGATCTTTCTGACTTTGAAAACCCCTTTTTAAAATTAGATATTTAATTGTTACCTGGTATTATACAGTCCTGAGTAAATCACAAGTTGCCTTAATAAAATATTTTAAATGGTTCAGTCATTTTGATGTGACAGAAAATCTGTATAAAAGAGCCTTTCTTTTTTTTTAAGAAGTCAATTTTTTTCCCCAGAAAACCACCAGCAAGTATGCCTTTATGTCTCATTGACCATAATTCAGCCCAGTAAACATTTCTTGTTGCTGAGGAGGGTGCACGGCTTTTGAAGATTCACTGTGGAAGATTGCTAAGAAACAAGGGTTTGGGCGTTGCAACTAGGAAGAGAAACAATGCCTACAACAACGACATTATTTCTTTGATGTCTGTCAAATGATAACTTCAGCACCCTCCCTCCTTAAGGCAATCAGCGAAGCACAGTACAAGGTGAGAGAGAGAAGGGACACGCTTGATTTTTAGGCAATGAGTCCACTCACTTTCAGTCATTTTTTGATTCTGAATTATTTCCATGATACATCAACCTCCTTAATGTAGTCATGGATGCCCATATGAACTGCTAGTTTCGCAAATGTATAAGAATATTTCGTTTTACAATGTACTCACTTATCAGAGAGCCAATGACAGTTTTATTGAATTAGATACATAAAATAGTTTATAGTCAGAGGACACTGGAGGGCAAATCACTAGTAGTGGTAATTACTCCTGCGTGATGTGCCTCACACATCAGGAAATAAAATATGAATATGGGAACAGCTAAGGCAATATATGAGTGTTTCCACGCCAGTGTAGGCAACTTTTCTTTGCTTTACTCTAGAATGTCACACACTTAAAATAATGTATTATGAATATGTGACGTGAAAGTAATATCTTGTGCTACAGGAACCAATCTATGCTCCTTAAGAAGCTGATCTTTGTACTATGTGACCACAGGTCACTTCGGAAGTTGCTTTAAGTCAAGTCTGTGTCATCTACTCTCTTCCACCTAAGTGGACTTCAGATCAGCAGGGTGAACAGAGCCCATTTCTGTCCCTTGTGCATCAACCAAATTTCAGTTTGCTGTGCTTTGCACTAAAAATAGTTTTAGTTCAGATCTGATTCTGACTTTATTTAATAGCTATGAAACAATAGGAAATTTGGAATCTGCTTTTCTTTAACTCAATCTTCAAGTGTTTATTTCTCAATTGGTCAAGCAATGTTGACTTAAGGAACTCCTACTTTGTGGAAATAAGAAAATCTCAGTTCATTTCTTTAAGGGAGGGGAGGAAACAGGTGTTAAGATCTGCTACACAGAGCTGACCTGATGGTCAGAGGTTAGTGAGGGTAGTCAGACGTTTCTTGCCTATAGGTTAAATAGGATGAAATTTTCTTCTTGGAGTAAGTTTATACCAAGTCAATTTGTCAATGTGGGTCAGTTAAGTGGACTGATACAGTGGCAATAATTCCAAGGTAGAATGTGCAGAGAAGATGAAGCTTTTGTCATATTTTTGACACTATTTTATTTCATTTTCTGTTCTGCCATCCTTGAACCTCGCAATCATTTTCTGCTTTCTGGGTTCTTCTCGTTTATATTCTGAGGACTTTGCTGGGTTGTATTTTTATGAAAGTTTTACTAACTGCGCTTTTGTCCTAGGAAAGTGGTGGATGTGTTGTGATCATAAAGGATGTTAATCAGAAGGATTTATTCATTTGGTTAAACCTTCTCTCTTCCACATCATGATTTTTATTTCTCTGTTTGATTATTTCTATCAGCATACCAGAATTCTCAAGTAGCCTCCAATTTTGAAGACATGACAATATCGTGACTCATCTCTCCTGACTCATTCATGCCATCTAGCATGTCACCTCTACTACCTTCCATTACACCCTGATCAAGATTCTAGATCAATCATTGAAGTTATTGTCTTATCCTCTGTACCCTTTTTGCTCTTGACTCAAGCATTCTTGCAATCAATTTTCTATCCAACATTGATAGTTACTCTCTTACAAATCAGTTACTCTTCTACAAATACCTTTCCCTGTATTTTAGAATAAAACCTAAATTCCTTTCACAGTAATCAAGACTTTACATGGGGCCAGGCATGGTGGCTCACACCTATAATCCCAATATTTAGCAGGCCATGGTGGGTGGATGTCTTGAGCACAGGAGTTTGAGACCAGCCCTGGCAACACGGCAAAACCCTGTCTCTACAAAAAAAAAAAAAAAAAAAAAAAAGAAAGAAAGAAAAGAAAAAATTAGCTGGGAGTGGTGGCACACACCTGTAGTTCCAGCTGCTTAGGAGGCCAAGGTGGGAGGATTGATTGAGCCCAGGAGCAGGAGGTCAATGCTGCAGTGAGCCGTGATCATGTCACTGTGCTCCAGCCTAGGCAACGGAATGAGATCCTGTCTTAGATAATAATAATAATAACCATATATGCTTTGACCCTTGTCTCATTCTTCAAAGTTGTCTCAAGCATACTGTCCCCCACTTTCCTCCCCACTGAAGACATACATCTAACTCACTATGTTTCAACTGCACTCATTACTCATCTGCTCCTTGAATATTTCAAGATATTCCTTATCTCAATTTGTTGTTCTTTCTCCTTGAAATTGTTTCTTTCTCCGATTTTTTTTTTTTTTTTTTGGAGGCAGAGTCTCTCTCTGTTGCCCCGGCTGGAGTGCAGTGGTGTGATCTTGGCTCACTGCAAGCTCCACCTCCTGGGTTCACGCCATTCTCCTGCCTCAGCCTCCTGAGTAGCTGGGACTACAGGTGCCTGCAACCACGCCCGGCTTTTTTTTTGTATTTTTAGTAGAGACAGGGTTTCACCATGTTAGCAAGGATGGTCTCCATCTCCTGACCTCGTGATTTGCCCGCCTCGGCCTCCCAAAGTGCTGGGATTACAGGCGTGAGCCACCGCGCCCGGTCTCTTTCTCCGATTTTTTAAATGACTTAACAACTTCCTCATTTACCCATGCATCTCAGCCTAGCCATACCTCCAACAAATTAGCTTCCTTTCCCCTAGCCAATTAGAATTGCAAACCAAAAATTCCCTCTCCTATTACAGTTAATTTCATTTTAACTTACTTAACACATGGAATTATTTTGTTTACTGGTTTCTTAGTTTATATTAGCTTCAGCTGTAGTCACAAAATACAGACACAGACAGATACACAAACCACAGATGTGGACCTAATAAGGTCAGACACCTGATTTATTTGTTCAGGGCTGCATGCATCACCTAAAACAAAACAAAACAAAAATGTGTGGCACATGTGAGATGCACGATACATATTGTTTTAGTGCTTCTTTCTTGAAATGTGGAATTGAATAAAAAGAAATGTAATGTCAAAGGGCACTCAGGTAAATAATAAACACTAACATTTATTAAATTCTTATTAAGGGTCAAGCAATATACTAAACACCACATATAGTGTGAGTCCCACTATCATTTCTATTTTGCAGGTACTGAAGCAAAAGCAAAAGAGATCTACGTGTGATATTGTTAGGATGTTTTTCCTGAAAATATCAAGTTGAAATGTGGTCCCCAGTGTTGGAGATGGGGTCATTGGGAGGTATTTGGGTCATAAGTGGCTTGGTGCCCTCCTCAGAACAATGAGTTCATGTGGGATCTGGTTATTAAAGAGATTGGGATTGCCCTCCTTTCTTTTGTTCCCCTTTTTACCATGTGACTGGCCTGTTGGCCTTTGCTGTCCAACATAAATAAAAACTTCCTGAGGTCCTCACCAGAAGTAAATGTTGGTGCCATGCTTCCTGTACAGCCTGCAAAACTGTGAGCTAAATAAACCTCTTTTCTTTATAAATTACCCATTCTCAGGTATTCCTTTATAGCAGCACACAATGGACTATACAATCTGTATCCTAAATCTTAAGTTACACTCCAAAGCTCTCTTTTTGTTCTTTTTGTTGGCTTCACAGTAGTTGTCTCTGAGGGAAAATACAATGACTCTCATTTTGGAATTTGAGGACTCTGAACAGGACTTATGGGGTTCAGCAGACACCACCACTGAGGATGGTGGGACAGTGGTTCACTGTCCTATCAGGAAGAGGCAATATGTAAGGGTTAAAACAACAGATGAAGAAATTAACAAATATTAGTTATAGCAAAAATAATAAATAAGCTTGCCCTATTTCAGTGTTGCTAACTCAACTATTTCAGTAGGTCAGAAGAAAGGATGTCTAATGGTCATTAAATACTTAGGCAGATACTTGGGCAAAGACCGATTTTAGATGGAGAGGTAAAGAGGAAGAAAAGAAAATATTTTCTCGCACTTCAATGCAATCCATTCCATTCCAGTTTTTTTTTTTCCATTCAATTTCATTTTAATTTATTCCATTCCTCTTGAGCTCAGCCCATTTCATCCTCTCCTATTTCATTCTACCCCATTCTGTTCTGCTTTCTTCATTCAACCATTACTGAATATTTTCTAAATATACGGTTATTTGTCTAATGTTGGGAGTAAAGGAAAAGGGTGAGGATTATAAAGGCAAACAACATGTAGGATTTATCTTCAAGGGGGCTACAATCTAGGAGGTAATTCATGTGTAGAAATCAGAGAGCCCTGCCTTCCAAATGTAGCTCTGTCAGGTAGTCCATCTCTTTAAACTCAATTTCTTTTATTAGAAAATTTATAGATACATAACAAAATTTTATTTGTTGTTAGGTAATTAATTGTACTGATATGTACACGAAACATGACATAGTTACTGGAATATAAAATTTTAATTTTCCTCTAAACTAAACTAATACAGCAAAAAATAAATCATGCATTCTAGAATTTATGTCAGAAACTGTTCTTCTTTTCAAAAAGGCTAATTTGTTTAGTATAACTTCATGCCATTTTAAGCTTTTCACTAAATTAAATATAGTAAGGAATCTTCACTTTTTATAATATCTGTGCTGATATTTCATTTGAAAAATCTAAGAGCCATAAACATGCCATGGACAACAGATTCATGGAACAAATGGCTCAAATGCAAAGGAGAATTTAGAGGTTCTTTGGTTAATTGCCAATATTATATTTAATAAAAGTTCTGCATTTCAGAGAGTAGAAATGAATTGCTAAAGATTTCACAGTGATTTAGTGATTAGTCCAGGTACTTCATTCTCTTAGTTGTATCTTGCCCATTGCTCTGTATTCCCTAAAATTCTATTACAAATGACACATTATTTAGTAAAACAATTTTTTACACTGATCATATCCTGGATAGCAATACAGAATTCAACAATTGTCTGTTAAATTCTTTTCTAAAAGAGTGATTTTCTCTTAATGTTTTACTTTTTCTTTCTTCATTCATTCACTTAACAATAATCTGTCAAGCACCCACTTTATATCAATTTTTTTTCTAAGATCCTAGTTCCTGCTTTTGACACAGTAAGTTTAATAAGAATAGTTACAATACCATTGCACCACGGTGGTGCAATTGCTTTAGAAATTAACCAAACACAGACACAGACACACATACACACACAATCACACATGTACAACACACAAACACATATACTCTTTCAAAAAACCTCTGAGGAGTTTATCCAGATTGTGAAACCAAATTTGGGGCTTGTAAAATGAATATTAATGTATTAGTAATGGAACAGAACTACACACAATGTTATTAAAATAGAAATAATCAACATACTTTTTACTGTAATATTAACATAAACTCATTATGAAGCATTTGGATAATATTGAAAAACTAAAAGGAACAAAACAAACCATCTATAGATGCACTACCAACAAGAACACACTCAAAGCTCATTAATTTTTTCACATAGGTTGTCCTTTTTGAGGGATGGTTCAGATGATAGCGCATTCACCATACCATAAACTGTAATAAAATATAGGTATATAGTTGAAACATTTACTGTAAGCTCTATTAATTATGTTCCATTATTTGGATGCTATATTATTTATTTTGCTATGCCTTTAGTAAAATCCGTTTTCCACTCTTAATTACAATTTTTAACTTTCACTCCGACACTTAAAAAATCACTCAAGATATAGCTCAGTACTAAGACAGTAGCTGTTGATTTTATAGTTAATAGATCTAGAAGAGATAACAGGGAAACAGCCAGAAATTGTATGAAGTCTGATACCTGAAGTAATTAGATTCTTATTCATAAGTAAAGTCTCTCCATTGTCTAGGATCTATCTTTACTTTGGGCAGGAGATTTTTATTAAGCTTCAACCAAATAATATTAGCAATTGCATCATTACTACTGACCGGTCTTTTTTTTTTCTTTTTTAATTCCTCTATGTTTTCGTGCTCAAAACCTTGCCGTAGTAAGTTGTAGAATTCTCCATTTCCTCTTAGATGCAGAAATGTTTTGCCTTACTCTAGCCAGACTCCCTTTAGGACTGTTGGTCAAAAAGCCTCTTGGCCTCAACTTTTAATTATTCTTTGACTTACCAGTTTATTCATGCATGATCTATCCATTTACACAATCTTGAGAATAGGGAGGCTTTGAGAACTTTGTTCACCTATGTTTTGTTGTCCAAATAGCACTTAATTTTGTCTTTATTTCATTGATCTATCTCAGGCATGTTGTGATTACCCAAAAGATTAACAAGGGGTAAGCATTTGGACTATTGATTTATTATAGCAAGTTTTCTAATATTTTGTTTTTCCTTAATTTGTAAAAATTAGTTCACTGTTTTGACATTGACATATTCTAAACATATTATAGCTTGGCTTCTTAAAACAAAAGTTTAGTCAGAATTACAACAAATTATCTTAGCTGTTATCTTTGTAAACGGATTAATATTTTAAAAGAGGAATAGTGGGACTGGTACAAAAGCAATTGCGGTTTTTGCATTGTTGAAATTTGCTTTTTGACATTGGCTTAAATTCTTAAATAAATGTTGTTATGTTTACATCATTTTAATGCACATTTCTTACTTTATGCTTTTTTGCTAATAACTTATTACTTGCTCTTTATTTTGTGTTTATTTAAGACTATGGAAATGATGTTAGACAAAAAGCGAATTCAAGTAATTTTCTTATTCAAGTTAAAAATGAGTCGAAAAGCAGCGGAGACAATTGACAACATTAACAACACATTTGGCCCAGGAATGCTAACGAATGTACACTGGAGTGGTGGTTTCAAGAAGTTTTGCAAAGGAGACGAGAGCCTTGAAGATGAGGAGCATAGGGGCTGGCCACTGGAAGTTGACAATGACCAACTGAGAGCAATTATCAAAACTGATCCTCTTACAACTACAGGAGAAGTTGCTGAAGAACTCAGTGTCGACCTTTCTATGGCTGTTCACCATTTGAAGCAAATCGGAAAGGTGAAAAAACTCAGTAAGTGGGTGCCTCATGAGCTGAGAGAAAAATGAAAAAAAAAATCGTTTTGAAGTGTCCTCTTCTACGCAACAATGAACCATTTCTCTAATAAACTGATGTGTGACAAAACAAGGATTTTATCTGATAACGTGATAATCAGCTCAGTGATTGGACTGAGAAGA
>NW_012112919.1:4876415-4907440 GCF_000951035.1 Colobus angolensis palliatus | reverse complement strand
CAAGATGGCACCATTGCACTCCAGCCTGGGCAACAACAATGAAACTTCATCTCAAAAAAAAAAAAAAAGATTTAAGAAGCAGTACCCTATTATGCCCACTGGACTCAGAGGAAAAGCCAGGGTAGGTCTGAGACAGGTAATAATTTCTCTGTTTGAACTCTTTATTTTTGCTTTCTAGGCTCTGCCAAAAGCTTAATTTATTCATGAATTATCACTAAAAATGATAAATGATTAATATATGGACATCTGCTATACACAGAAAAATACCAAGGGAAAACAAACATAACACTTGTAAACTCTTTACCCAATGCTATTATACAGCGTATACTTATGTATGTATGTTGGATACACTGCAGGATAACATACAATAAATCACACCTTAATATAATTCCCTGCCTTTGAATGTGGGAAGAAACTTTGTGTTCCCTCTAGTCAATAGACTGGCAAAAATAATGAGATAGTTACCGTCATTATTTCACCTCATGTTAAAATTTGACTTAACCAACTTAAAAGAGAGAGAAGGAGGGAGAGAGAGGAGAGAGAGAAAGGGAAGAAGGGAAAAAGGGAGGGAGGGAGGGAGACAGAGAGAGAACAGGAGGCAGAGAGAGAGAAGGAAAGAGAAGAGGAGAGAAAAAGAGAAGGGGAGAGAGAGGGAGAAGTAGGGGAGAGAGAGAGAGAAAAAAAAAAAGGAGGTTGGGGGGAGAGAGAGAGAGACTCTGTTACTGGCCTTAAAGAAGAAACAGTCATATAATAAACTGCCTATGGAAAGAGCCACACGACAGGGAATTGCAAGGAATCATCTAGTATCTGAGGACTTCAGTCCTAAAACTGAGGACTCTGAGCGGCAGAAAAGAGAACAGGATGGCCAGCACTTTGATTGTAGCCTGCAAGGCCCTGAGCCAGGGACTCATACACATTCATGTAATATGTAGTGTACTTTTTAGTGTAATATGTATAAATGTAGCCTTAAACATTACATAATATATAAGACAACTAAAATAATGCAAGTGTCACTATATTTACCTATGTATTTATTATTTATTTATTTATATACAAAGGTGCAAATGACAACAAAAACAAGGCCCCAGAGGCATCAATTTTCAGAGATACCACAGTATCTTTTCTAAAATGTTCATTTTTTTTTGCCAAAATAAGTTATGAGACATATTATAAAACAAGAATGTATGATCCATGGGCAGGAAAAAAAATTGCTGGTGAGAAGGCCCAGATGTCAAAATTAAACAAACAAAAATGTCAAAGAACATAACAAGAACTCAAAGATTAATGGAGAGCATACAATCTGAAGAACAAAGGGAAAAAATAATAAAGACAAATAAATAGAGATTCAGAAAAATGTAAAGTGACATTAACTACCCATATATATATATATATACTAACAGTACCCGAAGAAGCATAGACAGATAAATGGGTGAAATATAATTGAAGAATCGATGGCAGAAAAAATTATCAACTTTGATTAAAATATTAACTTATAAATATAACAAGTGCTCAACGAACTCTCAGTAGGATAAACACAGAGATATCCATGCCAGGACACATCATAATAAAATGCTGAAGGACAAGGACAAAGAGAATACAATCAGCTGTCGATGTCTATGGGAGATTGTTTGCAAGACCCCTCCATACATACCAAAATTTGCAGATGCTCAAGTGTATCATGTAAAATGACACAGTATTTGCATATAACCTATCCTCCTGTATACTTTAAATAATCGCTAGATTACTTATAATGCCTAATACTATATAAATGCTAGGTAAATAGTCATTATACTACATTACTTTTTATTGGTATTTTTGTTGTATTGTTATTTTTTTCAAATATTTTTGACTCACAGTTAATTGAATTCATGAACGTGGAACCACTGGATAGGGGAGGTTAACTGTATTTTAAAAGCAGGAACACAAGATCAACTCATCCCATATAAGTGATCACACACAAGTGAAAATTAACAGCTGCTTTCTCTTTAGAAGCAATATAAGTCAGAATACAGTGTGATGCCATCTTCAAAGTGTTGAAAGAATAAATAACTGTCAACCAAAATGGTATATTTAACAAAATAATTTTTTCATTAAAAAATGCATTCCTAGAAAAACAAAAATGAAGACAACTTTTTCTAGCAGATTTGCATTACAAAAAACAGTAAAGAAAGATTTTCACTAAAGTAAAATGACCCCAGAAAATAATCAGAATCCATACAAATAAACAAGGGGAACTGGGAAAGACAATTATATATTTCTAAAGGAAAGCATAAATATGTATTACTTTTCTCTCTTTCTTTTATCTAATTTAGAAAGTAATTTATCTAAAACATAAGAATGTCATATATTTGTCATTAACAGTACAAAATAGGAAGATGAGAGTAAAGCTATATTGATTAAGCAAATGCTACCAAAGACTTCGAGAATGCACAGAAATAAATGAAGGCAATGTTGATGGCTGCTGGCTGATGGAGGTAGTGGTTGACAGAGGTTGGGGTGGTTGTGGCAATTCTTAGGATAGGACAACAAAGAAGTTTGCTGCATTGATTGACTCCTCCTTTCATGAAAGATTTCTCCATAGCATGTGACGCCGTTTGATAGCCTTTTACCCTGAGTAGAACTTCTATCAAAACAAGAGTCAATTGCACTATGTATATAAAATGTACCTATCTTAATTTTAAATATTTTATTGCTAAAAATTTCTAATGATCATCTCAGCTGATGGAAAGTATTGCCTCAATGTTGATGGCTGCTGACTGATCAAGGAGTGGTTGCTAAAGGTTGAGGTGGCTGTAGCAATTTTTAGGATAAGCCCAAAACTAAGTTTGTTGCATTGATTGACTCTCCGTTTCATGAAAGATTTCTCCGTAGCACGTGATGCCATTTGATAGCCTTTTACCCAGGGTAGAACTTCTTTCAAAATAAGGGTCAATTCTCTCAAACCCTCCAACTGCTTTAACAGGTAAGTTTATGTAATATTCTAATTCTTTTGTTGTCATTCCAAGAATGTTCACAGCACTGTCACCAGGAGTAGACTCTACCCCAATAAACCACTTTCTTTGCTTATCCATAAGACGCAACTTCTTGTCTTAAAGTTTGGCTAGAGACTGCAGCAATTCAGTCACATCTTCAAGACTCTTTTCTAATTCTAGCTATTTTGCTATTTCCACCACATTTATAGTTAATTCTTCCACTGAAGTCTTGAATCCCTCACTCATCCATGAGAACTGGAATCAACTTCTTCCAAACTCCCATGAGTGTTGATATTTTACCTCCTCCCATCAATCGTAAATATTCTTAATGGCACCTATAACCATGAATCCATTCCAGAGATTTTCAATCTACTCTGCTTAGATCCATCAGAGGAGTCACCATTCATGGAAGCAATAGCCTTATGAAATGTGTTTCTAAAATAATAAAACTTGAAAGCCAGAATTACGTCTTCATCCATGGGTTGAAGAATAAATACTGTGTTTGCAGGCATGAACAATATTACTCTCTTATAGATATCCATCAGAACTCATGGTGAAACTGTGCATTGTCAATGAGTGGCAATATTTTCAAAGGAATCTTCTTTTTCCAAGAAGTAGGCTTCAACAGTGGGCTCAAAATATCCAGTAATCCGGCCAGGCACTGTGGGTCATGCCTGTAACCCCAGCACTTTGAGTGGCTGAAGCAGGCAGATCACAAGATCAGGAGTCCGAGACCAGCCTGGCCAATAGGGTGAAACCCTGTCTCTACTAAAACTACAAAAATTAGCTGGGCGTGGTGGTGGGCACCTGTAATCCCAGCTACTTGGGTGGCTGAAGCAGGAGAATTGCTTGAACCGGGAGGCAGAGGTTGCAGTGAGCCGAGATCGTGCCACTGCATTCCAACCTGGATGACAGAGTGAGACTCCATCTCAAAAAAAAAAAAAAAAAAAAAAAATATATATATATATATATATATGTGTGTGTGTGTGTGTATCTTCATTAAACCATGCAATAAACATATGTGATAAAATCCAGGATTTGTTGTTCTATTTACGTAACACATTATAGTACATGTAGCATAATTCTTAAGGGCCCTAGGATTTTTGGAATGGTAAATGAGAATTGGCTTCAACTTAAAGTCACAAGCTGAATAAATCCCTAATAAGAGCCTCAGCCTGTTCTCTGAAAAGCTCTGAAACCAGGTGTTGACTTCTCTCTAACTACAAAAGTCCTAAATGACATCTTCTAATATAAGGCTCTTTCACCTACAATGAAAATCTGTTGTTTAATGTAGCCACCTTCATCAATGATCTTAGCTAGATCTTCTGGATAAGTTACTGCAGCTTCTACATAAACACTTGCTGCTTTACCATGTACTTTTGTTATAGAGATGGCATCTTTCCTGAAACCTCCTGAACCAACTTCTGTTGACTTTGAAATCTTCTTCTGCAGGTTCCTCACCTCTCTCAGCCTTCACAGAATTAGAGAGTTGGGATTTTGCTCTGAATTAGGCTTCGGCTTAAGGGAAGGTTGTAGGTGGTTTGATCTACCCCAACCACAAAAACTTTCTCCATATCAGCAATAAGGTTGTTTCATGAGTATATTATGAAGACATTATGATAAATGAAAGAAAACAGTTACAAAAGACTAAATAGTGTCTGTTTCCATTTATATGAAATGTCCATAATTGACAAATGTACAGAGAAAAAAATTTGATTAGTGGTTGCCTAGGCTTGGGGTTAAGGAGGAAAGTGGGGACCATCTTGCAATGCATATGAAGTTTCTTGGAGGGGTGATAGAATGATTCTATATTGAATTATGCTTATTGTTGCAGAACACTACAAATATACATATAAAACAATTCATTGTACATTTAAAACACACACATATACACACTCTAAAGCCTATTGATGTTGTCCAAGAACAGTCTCTTTACTTCATTCCAGTAATCTAATTAGTTGTAACTGGGAATTTGCAAGGTCCTAGTGAATCACTGAAGGTGATTTTATAAAACATATGACTTTCTCCTAATCTGTTCTTGCATTCTAACACATCTCTGGTAAGAGGAGAGAACTCATGGTGTATGAATTTATACAACTCCTTCAGTGATTCAGGATTTTTAATGATAGTTTTAGCTTATCAAAAAGAAAAGAAAATATTTTACAAAAATCTATTTTCATTTAATTTCTACCAGAATATTTTTGTATATGATCAGAGAATACAATCTTCCATATTATATAATAATAGCATTATAAAATGCCTCTTTAAGAATATACATATATGGTGATTTATGTTTAAATGTGGAAGTTTTGTTCTAACAAATAACAATAAAATTTTATATGAAATGAATGAAACATAACTATTTTCAAAGATTTTATTTCTTTGATTTCACCATGCATAAAATAGGTGGACTTCATTTACATTTTTATGCACCAGCATACAATTATTTTAAGAAATATGATCCATTACTTTACATCAGCCTGTACTGTATATTGTATCATAATAGTAAATCATCTGTTTTAATTCTTAACTATATACAATTCTCTAATATGCCTACATTTTATTTATATCCCACCTTAATTTTTTAAAGGAAAATGTGTTGCATATTTTAAAATGAAAAAATGCTATTATTTATCATAATGAGAGCATACTCCTATAAAGATATAAAAATTCAAAGCTTTTTCAACTTTTTTCAAATCTTTACTATTGTGGTCATTTAACACCAACTTGGAGATTCAGTTTATCCAAACTTATGGTTCAATTTTACCGTGAGTAAAGATATTATAAGGGACTAATAGATCACTTACTAACTCATTTATTTATTTATTTTTAAATATGAAACATTTAAAAAATATTTATGTTATCCTTGCACAGGGACCATGTTAATCTTTTCTATATCATTCCCATTTTAGCATATGTGTTGCCAAACTGGACCTTCACTTATTTACTTTTATAGTAAAAGTATACTTTGTATTTACTATGTGTAAAGTTGGTTATACAGGAAATTAACACAAGTAAATATTTTACTTAATGTAATATTTTAATTAGATCAATATGAGATTGTTATATTTATAACAATTTTTATTTTTATTTGAGAAAAACCCTCAAATATTGTTAGCATCACATGCTCAAACCTAAATATATATATATATATGCAAATTGAAAACCCTTTAGAAAGTTAATATTTGACTTAGTATTTATTGAATCCCACTTATGTGCTAATAGGGAGTTAAAGTGAAGGAAAATAAGAATATTATGGAAACTGCCCTAAAGCAGTCTAGAATTAGAGAAGAAATAGATATTTGGACACATTTAAAAATATGCTGTAAGTGATAACATACAGGTATGTCTACAAAAAGTGTGGGAGTTGACTATGTAGTCTAACTCAGTATTCTGGAAAGATTTTCTATGTAAAAATAAGACTGGGAAAATTCATTTGTGTATATTGAACAATAATGTGTTACATTTGTTGTAATTCCGTTGAAAAATTTAACAATTTTAGATTAGGGTGATTAAAAAACAACAATAAGAAAATCACCTATGTATAATCACTGTAACTTTATTTTAATCTCTGTTCCTTCAATATGTAATACACATATGTACTTATAAAGAAAGATGCAATAATATTTAGAGTGTGATTTCCATATCAATTTTATAAAAGAATGGGAACACATGCCAGTATAAACACATAAACATCACATATAAATAAGTACATATACCTACAACATGCCACTCTTTCTACAGTAGTATGTTCTAATTTTTCTTTTTAAATAAAATATTGTTATGAGAAATACAGAAATAAGTTTGTAAACATATACTTAACATTCAGTCTGATCTAGACTTCATACCAATTTGCTTGTGTGATTTGGGAAAAATATTTGCCTTACCTAAGCATTATCGTTTTTAATTAAGAACACAGGAATACAGAATATGCTTTTGTGAAAATTAAATGAAATAGTTATATAAATATTTTAATCTGAAAAATTATCAGTTTACTATTTAACAAAAATACAATTTTAATGTCTGCATAATAGCTCTTTATGTCTCTAAACCACGATTCATGTAATTGTTCACTCTTTGGCATTTATGTTTTGAATAATGGTCAAACATATTTATACATATCTATGCATTCTTCTTTGTAATCCACTTATCATAAATTTCTAGAAGTATTATTTGAGGGGTAAAAGGAATGTTACAAAACATTCTTTATGTAGAGATAGCCAAATTGCTTTATAGAAAGGTTGTAACAATGCTCCCAACAGGAGTTAATCTAATTCATCATGAACTATTGCTAATAGTAACTAGTTTTTAATTTTAATTTATATAGAGAGAGTTTATGAGTTTGCAAAAGGTATAATTTGCTTTAATTTTAATTTATTTGAATATTTCTTGTAGATGATTTTTGGTGAATTATATTTCTTATGAGAGTTGGATGTACATGTTTTAAATTATTTTTATGAGAATATCTTCTTTTTCCTTTTAAATAATGGCCCCTATATATTAAAGCTTCTAGTACCTGGTTGGTAAAAAGTATTCAAAATAGTTTTTTTTTTTTACTTTCACATATATATATATTTTAAACTTCTCTATGCTATATTTCACTTGCTGACATTGTAGTATCTTTATTCATTACTAAATATTATGAATAATAAAATTTCTCTATTTTTCTAATTTTTTTGTGGTTTAATTTTTAATATTTAACTTTCAAAGTATAACTGATTTAATTTTGTTTTAAGGTATGAGGAGGAGCACCACTTTATCCTTTTTCCATTAATAGTCATCCAATTTTCTTAAAAAATACTTTGTTATTTTGCATGAATATGGGATACCACCTTGTGTTAAATTATATACACTTTTACCTGTTACTATGTTCCTTCTTTTGTATTGATATGCATGTCTATTTCATTGTCAAACTTGTTATTTTGCTTATAGTACTTTTATAATAGCATTTAACAGACAGTTGTTCAAGCATGCAATCATTATTTTCTTGTGAAAATTATTTTTCCTGTTTTACCAGAATTTTTTGTTACTTTCACTTTGCATTCACTTTGACAGGTTTTGAATCTTTCTTTTCTGGTGTAGGGAGAGGGTAATAGAGGGTACTCTTTAACTCCATGCATCAATTTATTTTTGGGGTAAATGTATGCATTGATTTTATGAATATTAACATCTTTACAACACTTAGTGCTCTCATTAAAAAATAGGTCTTCATTTATTTCACGTGATTTATTTTTTACAGCATGGTTCAGGTTCATTGCACTAGTTATTCCCTCGTTAGCCCTGCCTTTCCCATGATTAACCACTAATTATACTGGCGGACTCCCATGCACTATATAGAGATAACCAAATTGCTTTACAGAAAGGTTGTAGCAGTTATAATTCCTTGTGTCAGTTTATCTAATCTATCAGGTTTATTTAATTCATTTTGGGTCTCTACTGAAGTTTCCTCAGTTAAGCCAACTTTCCTTACCTCTTTCTGTCCCACGTCTTTAATAGCCCATCTTTTTCATTTGTTCTATTTTTCTTCATAGCATTTATCACTGCCAGAAGTTACATTTCCTATTTATTTTCTAATTTTCTCTACCATGGCATAACTCATATTGGCATAGTCTTTAGTTTTTTCAATGCTGAATCTTTAGAGTCCAGAGAAATACTAAGAACATGACTAGTATTCATAATTAATCAATGATCCTTAGTGAAAATTTGCATTTCATTTATATAAATCATGCAAATTTCTTTCTTATATTAATTGTTGTTTGATTTTTTGAAGCTAAGTTAATGGAATGTATCTTATTATTTTTTTCCTATGAGTACCTTAAAAAATTGCTCATTCCTGAAAAATTGTAGAGGGTATGAATTCTCTGAAAATTTCTGTAAAGCCTGATATAGTTTATCATTGCAAATACAACCAAGATTTTTATAAATGCTGATATAGAGACTGAGACAGAAATAGATGTAGAGATGTATATTTTACACAAAGATAAATATATAGATATTCAAAGAACCAAGTCACCCCAGAATTGATTTAAACTATTAAAATTCATCACCACCACATAGTTCTATATTTCAAATTGTTATGCAGTGGAACTTCCAAATGGATTGAAGGAACATAAATGCAGAATACTGATACATGGCAGTACAGTGAGCAAAAAGAGGTGGCTGTCAGAGGAGCCTAGTGACGGCAGAGAGAAGCACTCTCATGTGACAGCATTATTAATGACAGAAAAGAATTTGTAAAGCACCTTAAGTGGCTGCTCAGATGATTTAAAAATCTGATGATGGAGGAAACTCATTACTGGGGAAACATTATATATGGTAATAGAGATTGTGTCATTGGTGAAGACCTCTCTGCTCTGTATTCACCGGGAATTTTGGCCAGAAAGTTCAAGACGTTATGTGTCTCTCCTATCCTACGGTCTGTAAGATTTTGAGCCTTTGATGAATCATTGGGCTAGATGAATTTTAAGGTCTTTTCCAATTGAATACATGTAATTTTTGCAATATGAATTACATGTCATACATGCTAATAATTCTAAAGGAGAACAAAATAAAAAAGAAATCACTTTAGAATCCAGAAAATAAGAAAATATATTTTTTAACATTGAAACTATATTTCTCTTAAGAACCTAAGTTACTAACTGATAACAAATTAAATCTTTAGAAATATAATACTTTAAGATTTCTCCTGGATTATTAAATATGTCCATCACTATGTGTTAGTTATGCTAAGTCTAAAAGTGAAATTTGTGTTTTATGAACATCCTTGGGAATTTCCTACAATGCCTATTTGTACACAAAATCTTAATGCATGTATGACTTTTTTTTTTTTTGAGACAGAGTCTCTTTCTATTGCCCAGTCTGGATTGCAGTGGCAAGATCATGGCTCACTGTAGCCTCAATCTCCTGAGGCTCAATCAATCCTCCCACCTCAGTCTCCCTAGTAGCTGGAATCACAGGTGCATAACGCCATGCCCAGATAATTTTTTTATTATTACTTTTTGTAGAGACAGGGTTTTACCATGTTGCTCAGGTTGGTCTCGATCTCCTGGGCTCAAGCGAGGAGTTGGCCTCGTAAAGTGCTGGGATTACAGGAATGAACCATCACCCCCAGGAGACATATTTTGATTTTCATCAAAAAATCTATATATAGTTGGCTTTCTTTATTAATGGGCTCCATATCTGTGGATTCAACCAACAGCAGATCAAAAATAATTTTTTATATGTGTCTGGGCTGGGCACAGTAATCCCAGCACTTTGGGAGATGAAGGCAGGTGGATTGCTTGAGTTCAGGACTTTGAGACCAACCTGGGCAACATGGCAAAACCCCGTCTCTACAAAAAATACAAAAAATCAGACTGGTGTGGTGGCACACACCTGTAATCCCAGCTACCTGGGGGGGATGAGATGGGAGAATCACCTCAGCATGGAAGGCAGAAGTTGTAGTCAGCAGAGATGGCACCACCACACTCCAGCCTGGGTGACAGCAAAACACTGTCTCAAAAAAGAAGTGTCTGCATTAGACATGTATAGACTACTTTTCTTGTCATGATTCCCTAAACAATACAGCAATACAGTATAAACACAGTTCACTGGTATTTACATTGTATTAGATATTATTCGTAATTTAGAGATGATTTAGCATATATGGGAGGATGTGAAGATATGTACAGGTTATATAAAGATATTTGCCATTTTACATCAGAGACTTGAGCATCCATAGATTTCGGTATCCAAAAGAGGTAGAGACTTGAGCATCTGTAGATTTTGGTATCCACAAGAGGTCTTAGAACCACTGCCCCATTGATACTGAAGGATGACTGTACATACCAATTTGTCTCTCTCTCCCTCTCTATGTATCTTTCATAAAACATTGCTCAGAGCAGTCTGCTTGCAGCATGCAACCAGAGAAGTTTCTTCTGTTGTGTTGGTGTGTGCCAATTAGGTAATCACTAGGCAGTTGTGTGGCCTTTCCACTCTCTCTCTTTCCATTTTTCTCTGTTGTAAACAGTAGTAAGAAGACAAAGAAGGACTAAAGAAAAATCTATTCAGGGTACCACAAGCCTCCTGCATATATATGTGTGTGTGTACATGCAACTGTCCTATGGACACATGTAATTTATCAAAGATTTTCAGAGCTGTCTATGGTGTCTTTCCATTCACAATTCTGCATGTTTCAAAGGCCTAATTCGCTTTTATCTGAGAAGTTCTCGGTCTATCTTTTAAAAACCACTATTCTCTAATGCAAAGCTCGTTCCTTCTAACACCTATTGGAATATATGCTTGCAATTTTATACAAGAACTATTTTGATGGCCAAGGAAATGATATATTTTATTTACCACTGGGGAATTTTTAATAGAACTGAGTAAGCTTTTTAGTTTTCTGGTGTACTATGAGAGAAATCTGTCAATTTGCTATACCAGTTTACCTTTCATATCCCATATCATACTTCTGTTGCACTTAGAAAATTCAACACTTGAATCTCAAGTGCTACAGATATTTGCCAAAGACTATCTCTACAATCCGATTTTTCATACATTTTCAATGCTCCTAGACCTTACAATGCATCACTTTTCCTATGTACTCTATAATAATAGATTCTAGACATAATTGAATATTTAATTTACTTTTCACACATTTATGATGTGTCTGCCTTTGCCAGAGCCTCCCCTAAGTGCAGGCAATAAAATGTTGACTCAGAGTGGCTGTGAATTTTGGCATAAATATATCTGTGAGTTCCCTAGCCACACAAAGGGATATGGCAGTATTCCCAGCTTGGCAGAACTGTAAACCATATGAATTGATACTTAATGAGAATGTCTGCACTATATGAACCCATTAAAAAGCATAATATCATTCTCTCTACCACCCAGGACTTTTCAGAACCAGATTATGAGAAACTGTGAGCATTGTGCTACCATCCTGTGGGACAACAGAACTGAGGTTAGGAAGTAGCGTCTTCAATACAGAAACTCAGTTCACAGGAATCAAACCTCTATCAGTATCTGAAGGATAGGAGAAAGAGGGTATCTTAGAATAGGCCTGGCAAGAGCAACAGTGAATCTTACATTACTGGTAAATGAGTGTGGGCTCCAACAAGGCATTAACATACTAAGCAGGAGACAGAGGCATTGGTGCATTCATTCAAACTGGGTCAATAAGGCAGGAATTGCTAGAAACAAGCAACTCGGTAAACATAAGGTAAACAATACCTAAGCCCGGACACGGACAGAGCTGTGAGCACTCTTTTTTTTTAACCAATAAATGAATTTCTTGCTTATTGCTGTGCATTAGGGAGGTAAGGTTGCTTCTTTAAATTATGCCTCTATTGGGAGACTAGAAATCTTGAATATGAAACTATAGAAGGTTGTATTCATTTCTCATGAAGGGTTATAATTCTCACAAGTCCAGCACATGCACACAAACCACTTGCTTAACTTAAATTGGGTTGATTTAGACAAGGAAAAGTCACAGCATGATTCAGAGACTCATGTTGATCTTACAGAGTTGAAATGTGGCCAAATTCTGATTTATTAACAATGTTGTAGACATCTATGCAATACGTTGACCTAACATACAAGATGAATCATAATTATTTGTTAGCAAGCCCCATATTTGTTTTTACAGCAAGAGAAACTATCATAATTGCAGTCATGGGGAAGTATTTTAGACTTATTTTATTTTAAAAATTGTTTTGTTTTGTTTTTCTGAAGAATACTCAGTGTTTACAATTTATAATAACCTCTGAATTGGTTCACGGTCAATTATACTAAATAAAAAAAGGTAAGGTCAGAAAACAAGTAAAATTTTTCCAAGTATCACAGATTATAGAAGACGAAGTCTTGACGGGAGAGTAATCAAAGCAGTCTCCTGCATCAGAATCACTTGAGAAATTGATTAAACCCAGCTCCTTAGTTCATCTTTGACCTCCTAAACAAGAATATCTGAGAGTGGTACCTATAATTCTGTGATTTTAACAATCACCTCTTGTAATTCCTTCACAATGTGCACTAAAGTTTGAACATTACAGGATTGGAATGAAGAGAAGAGGGCCTGGAATTCTGAGGCTATTTCCTCTAGCTTGTTGATCGAAACTCTCCAATCAACATGATGATCTATAAAAACTCGCACCCCAAAATATTTTTATTTAATTTTTAAAATAATTAAAAAAATTGCAAAATGTTGAAATATTAACATTGAAAAGCAGGCTGAGAAAACATAAATTTTGTTGAATTCATAACATGTAAATGGTTTCCATTACTTCAGTTATTTCTAGAGCATCTCAATTTATCAGTATAAAAATTTAACTCTTAGTAAATAAGGTAAAAGAAATGAGACTGAATTACCTTTAGAAAGAACTGGAGTTCCAACCAGGATTATAGATTTTTATTCACAATGTGTAGCATCACAGCAATATTATTTCAAAATGTTTTGGGAAATGACAATATGGGGAATAAAATCACTTCTAAATTAAACCTAGAGTCTGACATTATGATGCACTGGCTTAAATGCTTATGTTGAATAGAAATATTTCGATATCATGTAACTACTCAAAATAAATTTAACTTGCCAAATAAAATGAAATAAAGTTTTTTTCAAAAATAAATTCTAGGAACATTTGTGACTGGACCTTCAGAGCATGCTGGGAGAGCACAGAGAAACTTACAGAACTGTATTTTATGTCTTCCTTGAACGCACCAGGGAATATCATATACTAAACAAAATGTATCCCTTTCAAATTCTATATATATATATGCCCTGTGCTTTCTGGTGTCTTGAGATCAAAGGAGATAAATATCAGTAAAAATTAGAAGGAGAATATTGTGGCATATGTTGCTCAGGTATACGTTGGAATAGCTAGGTAATTATTACTTTTTATTCTAGATTTTTAAGAAATTTACAAAATTATCTTGGTATTTTGGCAAAATTTCTATAATCTTATGTGTTTTTATTTTCTATTAAAATATGTGAAACAAAATAACTTACTTATCATAGAATTTTTAGGGTTCTGAGTTGGACAGGTGCTATTGTTTAGTTAACAAATATCAAAGTTACTTATTAATTTCAATGGACATAGTTCTGTATTTCTAACCTAGGATCTTGTCATCCCTGTAAGCTGTGTTATGAATTTCTTTTTTTTTTTTTTTTTTGAGACGGAGTCTCGCTCTGTCACCCAGGCTGGAGTGCTGTGGCCGGATCTCAGCTCACTGCAAGCTCCGCCTCCCGGGTTCACGCCATTCTCCTGCCTCAGCCTCCCGAGTAGCTGGGACTACAGGCGCCCGCCCTTTGGCCGGCTAGTTTTTTGTAGTTTTTAGTAGAGACGGGGTTTCACCGTGTTAGCCAGGATGGTCTCGATCTCCTGACCTCGTGATCCACCCGTCTCGGCCTCCCAAAGTGCTGGGATTACAGGCTTGAGCCACCGCGCCCGGCCTGTGTTATGAATTTCTGAAACCACATACATTTTTTTCCTGCAGTACATACCTGTCACTGTTATAACATTCTTAAGTGCCTTCATTGCCTCATCACCCTTGCAGTTAGCCCAACTCCAAACAATTATTTTATACTATCATGCTATTTGTTCTATGCAGGAGTGGTGGTATAAATGTAATGCTCATGCTCTTTGCAATTAAAGAATTCCATATCTAAGTCTTACTTTACTAAAATCTTCTCCATTTAAAAAATCTCAGTTAAAATACTACATTTTCTTGATATTTTCAACGTAAGCTAAGATTAGCTAAAGTGGTATTACTTTAGCTGAATTACTTTCTTAATTATTATGTCTTCTACACAGTTAAGACATGACTGATTGCGTGTCATTTACATTTCTTTTTATCTGACGTTTTCATGTTTGTTACTTTTGTTACCCAGAATGTAAGAAGCATGAAAGAAGGATCCCCATGTCAGACAAACAGTAGTTGCTAAATAAATGCTTGGTTAACAAATATTAACTAAATGCTTGTTATGTTTACTATCATACAACACATTCATTTCTTCTTCTCTCAAAAGTGACATACTTTGACGAAGACTTTGTTGTAGGAAAATCAGGGTTGTTGTTTTACGACCAGGAAAGATTAGGCTCGCAGACACTTTGAAGGATTAGGGGCAGGATTTATTGGTGAAAAGGATTAAAAAAGGGAAACGGGCTCTCAGCAAAGTAAGGGTCTTGCTAGCAGGCGTCCCGCCCCACAGATTGAATACCCAGTTACCATCCAGGAACAGGAGAGGCCAGGCTCCTACCCTTGCAAATGCAAACTTCTGTGACTCCACACCATTCTCCCAGTGTTCAGGCAGGATGGAGATTCTCTGGGGACCTTCCCGCTTTGTACTTGGCTGTTTTAACATTATAAAAGCAGGTGAGGTCAACACGGGCTCATAATTTTGCAAAACTTTAGACGGTCTTACTTGATGCTCGTTTGTAAGAGTCTGAGCAATTACTAACCTTGCATGCTTTTTCAAATCGAACTTCTTAAGAGAAGTTCTAGTAAAAAGACATTTTACTCATCATCTTATATTTCCTGATGATTAAGTATCCATGAGTTGGTGTTCCATCTGGTTGCTTTGCACTGATTTAAAATTTGGCATAAAATTTACAACAGTTAAATCAATAAGGGTGAAGTTATATTAGAATTTAACTAATCTGTTGTCCAGAGGGCATTTCTTGGCTGCCAATGTATTCATTAATGGTGAATTTCATGGGGAGGCCCTGTAATCATTTCAAAGACGAACCCAAGTCATGAAGGGCAAGGGCCAAGGAAAGCTAATAATTCTCTAGGTATCCAATACAAACTCAGACACAGGTCTCAGAGAGCTCTAATGGATTTTGCTGCTCTGCCAGCTTGTACTGGTCTTGCCCCAGGTGCTGCAGCTCCTGTCCCTAAAGCTTTATAAAATGATCTTGTGGCCTTTGATACGTCTTCAGGGAAAGAATATTTTCAGTAAATAATGAAGCGTCTTCCAGGTATCAGAGATTTAAAGGAAATCTCCTGGTGCATGGAAAAACTCAGAACTCAAAGTGCATATCTTACTAATGTTATTTAAGTATTAAAATATACATTAAATTACTGTCCATATCAATCACTGCACAAAGTGCTAGACAAATAAAAAGGATGCACAGTTCCTTCTCTTAAGAAGCTTATACTTAACTGGAAGTCAGATAAGTCTCCAAAAATTGCATAGTCGTGTCATAAGTGCTGTGATATAAGGCAGGAGAAGGACCTAGGAGAATATGTGAAAAGGAGAACAAACCCAATTATATTCAGAACACAATTTCTCCCCCATCACTCCCAGTATAACTGACATAAGCTGAATGAAAGAAATGCTAAGGAATTTGCTCCTTCATCGTTTATTTCTGAGATCAAAATATTGGCTACATTTTAAAATCTTTCTCATGAAAACAAAACCAAGAAAGCAAAATAGTAATTGAGAAGCCATGTTTGGGCACCCAGATTCTGGGATGGCTTATGATGTGAGCAAGGTGTTTCTGGGTCTTGAGGAGGTAATGTTTCCCTGGAGAAATTTCAGCATCTGTTGGGGCAGGGTAACAAAGGGATGTCCAAAGACACAGGACCTTAAGCCCTGTTTCTGCTTTAATCAGAGTTTTACTTTTGTCTATTATATGGAGGTCTCATGTAAAATTTCAACTAAAGAGAATTTGTGTGTGTGTAGTAAAAAAAAAAAAAATAGAAATTTCAGAAGCTCTAATGGAAACAAAGCAGAATACATTCTTACTGCTATAACTGTTTTCTTTTTATAAAATAAATTGTATTAGAGGTTTACAATATGGTGTTATGGGACACACAGACATAGTAAAGTGATTACTATATTAAAGCAGACTAATGTATCTATCATCTCACATACCTTTTTGTGGCAAAATCAACTAAAATCTGCTTGTTTAACAAAAATTCCTAATAAAATACAACTTTATTAACTTTAGTCCTCATATTGTACATTAGAGCTCTAAACTTGTTTATCCTATCTGCTATTTTGTATCCTTTGACTTATATCTCTCCATTTCCTACTCACTTCACCCACAGTAATCAGTTTCAATCTCTCTCTTTATTTAAGCTCTTTTTAATAAATATTGCCCACATAAGTGAGATCATGTAATATTTTAATATTTTTCTTTCTCTGGCTTATTTCACTTACCATAATATCCTCTAGATACATCCATATCATTGCAAATAACAGAATCTTCTTTCAAAGACTGAATAATATTTTCCTGGATTATAATTTTTTTCACTTAACATTTCCTGTGTAAACTCCTTAGCCTGCACTTCAAGGCCCTGTATAACTTGGCTCCTACCTGCCCTTTCTGAATCATCTCTCAAAGACTTACCTTCCATCAATCCATCAGTCCAAACATGTAGGAACTCATTATATTTCATTACTCTGTAGATGTATAGATAGTATAAATTTTCATATTTTAAAGCTAATCAAATATGTTAAAATAAATTCTGCTTTTGCAGTGCTACTTAGAGGCATAGACACAGTTTGGTGTTTTTTTTAATCCACTCACACATTGTTCTGTTTTTCACATAAATTATATTTAAAATTGTTTGATTTGGGATGGAACAGTGGTATTTAATATTTTATATGCATCATGGTAGGTATCTTTCTATCCATAGGATTTAGAGGTTAGGGTTAGTTTTTGTCTCCTTGAATGCTAGTGAAATATATTACTGGTGAGTCCAAATTCTTAAGGTCAGCATGCAGAGCAACTCTCTGCAATGAGACTTACTGTGCTAATGTAAAGGATGACATTATTATATTTTGGTTAACTGTTCAAGTCAATCAGTGCCTATACTTTGCATATGCAGCTATTCAAGTTATAATTTTATTTTTTTCTCTCTCAAAAGTATCCTGCTATGTCAGGCATGGTGGCTCATGCCTTTAATCCCAGAACTTTGGGAGGCAAAGCAGAAGAATTGCTTGAGCCCAGGAGTTCGAGATCAGCCTGGGCAACATAGTGATACTCTGTATCTACAAATTACTTTTTAAAATTAGCTGGACATGGTGAAAGGTGCCCATAATCCCAGCTACTCGGGAGGTTGAGGCAGGAGAATCACTTGAGCTCAGGAGATAGAGGCTGCAGTGAGCCGTGATTGCATCACTGCACTCCAGCATGGGTGACAGAGTGAGAACCCATCTCAAAAATAAAAAATTAAAAGTATCCTTATAGCAGTATAAATCTTTGTTATGTAGATTATGTATTTTAAATGAAAAAGTACAAAAGTTAATACTTTCTTCAAATAGTTTAAAATAAAATTAAGTCATTCCCAAAAATTCAAATAATAAAAATAGAATATGTTGGCATGTAGTATTTGCTATTTCATCTTAGATGATTATGATATAATTGGAAGATTAATTAGGGTATGAATATTTCTAGGAAACAAGACAGCCAAGTAGTATTCTTTTTTGGAATAAGTATAATCTCACTTCCAGAATGGCAGCCTAAGGAGCTCCACAGACCTGCTTCCCAGTAAAACAACCCGGAGAGGATTGAAAAGTGGCTTCGCAAAGTTCACATCTACTCAGAACCTCAGAATGTGACTTTACTTCAAAGTAGAATCTTTGCAGATATAATCAGGTTAACGATTTAAGATGAGATCATTGGAGTTAGGGTGAGTCCTAACTCCAACGACTGTGACGTCAAAGGAGAGGAAGGACACACACAGAGACAGAAAAGATGGCTGTGCAAGGACAGAGGTGTAGATTGGATCTATGCTGCCATGAGCCAAAGAATTTCAAGAGCCGTTAGAAGCCGGAAGAGGAAAAGAAGGATTCTCCTGGGAAGACTTCAGAAGGAGCACGGCCATTCCAACACCTTGATTCCAGGCTTCTAGCCTCCAAAACTACGAGAGAATATATTTATTTTGTTTTTTACCTCCCAGTTTGTGGTAATTTGTTAGAGAAGCTTTTCAAAACTAATATACAACCATAAGTGGGGAAGCTATTAAAAAATCAAAATCTCTGGAACTTGTCCTAAGGGAATTAGAAAAAGTAAAGTGGCATTTATTCAAGAAAATTCACTAAATCTAGGCAATAATGGGGAGATTCTATGGCACTTGAGCCATGACCTGCTTCTTCCCAGCTCCCTACATAATTTTGAGAGAAGCTTCACTGTGGGTGGTTGTTGCCAAAAAGACAGGGCTCCTTCTTTTTGCAGTCACTAGACAAGAGTTACGGTATTTCACCAGGACGGCCAAGCTACCAGGGTTTCTCAACTCATCCTGCTCCAAGAATCAGAGGCTAAATTCCTGTCAAGTGTGACCTAGATCAGGGTATCACTTCATCCCACAAACCTCACTTTTAGGGTGAAAGCTCTAATCTAGGTACGGCAGGTTGAGAATATTGAGGCTCTGATGACTTGTATGATACAGTTTCCAAAGTATGAGAAAGGTGGCAAAATCTAGCTCATAAAGTAGAATCTGAATCGAGCTCATAAATCTAGCTCTGAAAAAGGGAATCAAAGATTTTTTTTGAAGAAGGAGAGGACATTCACATAAACAGAGCTCTAATATTCTCTTCTATGGCTGACTTCATCAGGAAACAGAGTGTGGGAAAGTTACAACCTCAAGATACATTTAAAAATAATGCATACTTTGTGGAAAATGATTAAGAGGCTCTAGCTCCATTAATACAATAAGCTAAATCATAGGTCACCTCATTTACCTAAGAGGATCAGGTAAAGAGACAGGTAAGAAAGCACTTCTTGGGGTCAGAACAAATCTCAAAAGCTTCCTACATAATTATCCCAGCAGGTGATGTTAGCAAGAGATGAACAAGGAACTCTAAGTCCTCATTTTCGCACAAAACATTAATATAACATCTATATTTGGAATAACTTTATAGGAGTCCCAAAATAAGTAAAAAATTATAGTAACCAATCAAATGCCCACAAAAAACCCCACACACACTCAAAATGGTCATCTATTTATCTATTTTTGTGGCACTTTTACTCATACTTGCCACGCCTTCTCCCCTATGCAACATGACATTATAAAAAAAAAAAAAAAAGTTCAGCCCAACTCATGCTTTTCTCCTTCAGTCTAGAAGAGCAGGACAAAAGTTAATTGCAGTGTTCTAACCTGCCTGTGGGATGCCTGAGGGATTAGTTTCTGTTCTGCCTAATTTGGGGCTCACATGATGAAAGGCAGCACAGCTTCGCATAGCATGGATCTCAGACTGAGCAAAACCATGAAAGACGGTGGTGGGTGTGGCAGTGCACGGAATCTGCAGAGGAATGAGAGAGTTGGGGTTCTTGGGGAAAGAGATTAGGTGGAGAAATGCAATCGATCATCTACAACCCCGAGAAGAAGCTGCAGTGAGACTCTTCTGGATATGAAGACATTTAAAAGCATCCACATGTATGTGGGAAACAGAGAAATGTGCATAAGTATAGACAGTATGCATTCCCAGAAAAGACTGGAGGAGACTGAGCCTTCATCCTGGGCTTATTCCTAGGTTCAGAACATGCCCTATTAATTACTGAAGGTCTGTCCCACCAGTCTTCAAAGATTGGGGGAAAAGGCTGTTTTTCTCAGACATGCTTTTTTTTAAAAAAAAACAAACAAAAGATCAGAGGGTATGCAAGGAAACATACGACCATGGCTCATTCAAAAGAACAAACTAATTATCCAGAATCCATTCCTGAAAAAATACGGACAGGAATTAAGAGACAAAGACTTTAAAACTATGGGCCTAAATGTGCTGAAACACTATAGGAAAACACTAACAAAGAAGTAAAGAAAGTAATATATAAACAAAAGGATACTATCAATAAAGAAATAAAAGTTATAAACAAGAACAAAACAAATTTTGGAACTAAAAGATACAATAACTGAAGCAAGAAAACATTAAAGGAGTTCAACAGCAGACTCAAACAGGCATAAGAAATAATAAGTGAACTTACAGACACGTTATTTGACATTATTGAGTCTGAGGAACAAACACCACAAAAAGAAGGAAGGAAAGTGAAAAGAGCCTAAGGAACTTATGATGTACCAGTTAGTGAACAAATATATACATTATGGGTTTCCAAGAAGGAAAAGTAGAATGGGAGAATTTCTTTGAAATAATAAGGTACAAAAACTTTTCAAATTTGAGAAGACTTATGGATATACAAATACAAAAAGTCAATGAACTCCAAGTAGGATAATACTCAAAGAGACCCACACTGAGACACATTATAATAAAACTGTTAAAAATCAAAGACAAAGAGAAAATCTTGAAAATAGCAAGGGAAAGTAACTTGTCATGTGAGTGAGCTTCAATATGAATTACCAGTGGATTTATCAGAAGAAATCTTTGAAGCGGGATGATATATTTAAAGTATTAAAAGAAAAAAGAAACATGTTACCTGATATTCAGTGTTTAGTAAAACACTACTTCAAAAACAAGTGGAGAAATTAAGACATTCCTGTATAAACAAAAGTTGAGGGTATTCATTACCACTTAGACCTGCTGTACACGAAAGCCTAAGGATAGTACTGTGTCGGGAATTGGTGGGTTCTTGGTCTGACTGACTTCAAGAATGAAACTGCGGACCCTCGCGGTGAGAGTTACAGTTCTTAAAGATGGTAGTCCGGAGTTTGTTCCTTCAGATGTTCAGATGTGTCCACAGTTTCTTCTTTCTGGTGGGTTCGTGGTCTCACTGACTTCAGGAGTGAAGCTGCAGACCTTCATGGTGACTGTTACAGCTCTTAAAGGCGGCATGTCTGGAGTTGTTTGTTCCTCCCGTGGGGAGTTTTTCATTCCTCCCAGTGGGTTCATGGTCTCGCTGGCCTCAGGAGTGAAGCTGCAGACCTTCCCAGTGAGTGGTACAGGTCATAAAGATGGTATGGACCCAAAGAGTGAGCAGCAGCAACATTTATTGCAAAGAGAGAAAGAACAAAGCTTCCACAGTGTGTAAGGTGACTCTACCGGCTTTCTGCTGGCTGGTGGGGGCAGCCTGCTTTTACTCCCTTACCTGACCCCACCCACATCCTGATGATTGGTCCGTTTTACAGAGAGCTGATTGGTCCATTTTGACAGGGTTCTGACTGGTGTGTTTACAATCCCTGAGCTAGACACAGAGCGCTGATTGGTGAGTTTACAATCCTTATGCTAGACACAGAGTGCTAGACAGAAAAGTTCTCCAAGTCCCCATTAGGTTAGTTAGATACAGAGTACTGACGGGTGTATTTACAAACCTTGAGCAAGACACAGAGTACTGATTGGTGTATTCACATACCTTGAGCTAGACACAGAGTACTGACTGGTGCATCCACAATCCCTTAGCCAGACATAAAGGTTCTCCAAGTCCCCACTAGACCTAGGAGCCCAGCTGGCTTCACCCAGTGGATCCTGCGCCAGGGCCACAGGCGGAGTTGCCAGCCAGTCCTGCGCCCTGAGCCGGCAGGCCTCAGCCCTTGGGCGGTTGATGGGACCAGGCGCGCGGAGCAGGGTGCCGGGCGTCTGGGAGGCTCGGGCATGGCGGGCTGCAGATCCCGAGCCCTGCCCCGTGGGGAGGCAGCTGAGGCCCCGCGAGAATTCGAGTGCCGCGCAGGCGGGCCGGCACTGCTGGGGGACCCAGCGCACCCTCCTCAGCTGCTGGCCTGGGTGCTAAGCCCCTCACAGCCCGGAGCGGGCGCCAGCCGAGTCCACGCCAACCCGGAACTCGCGCTGGCCAGGGAGCGCTGCGCGCGGCCATGGTTCTCGCCCGCGCCTCTCCCAGGACACCTCCCGGCCAGCCGAGGGAGCCAGCTCTGGCCTCCGCCTGCCAGGAGATTGGCTCCCACAGTGCCCTGGCGGGCTGAAGGGCTCCTCAAACACCGCCAGAGTGGACGCTGAGGCCGAGGAGGCGCACAGAGCGAGGGCTGCTAGCATTTTGCCACCTCTCAGTACTACACGTTGAAATAAATGAATGCTATACAGTAAGTCAAAGCCATAGAAAAATATAAAGTTCTGTAGTAAAGATACATAAAAGAACAGTTATAAATAATTAGTATTGTTTTAATTTTGGTTTGTAACTTCACTTTTCATTTTCTATAAGATTTTAAAGATATTTTAAAGTAATTGTATGTCTATTTTAATGAGTCCACAATGTATAATGATGCAATTTGTTAAATCAGAAACAAAAAGTGAGAGGAGGGCAGAGCTGTTAAAGACTGCAGTTTTTGTATGCAGTTGAATTTAAGTTGGCACTAATTTAAAATAGATTGTTAGATCTGGGATATTAGGATGTTGCATATACTATTCAAAATAACCACAAAGAAAACACTTGTAAAATATATACAAAAAAAATAAGAAGATAATAAAAAAGTGTCACTAAAAACACAAAGGAAGGAAGGGAAAAAATAAGAAACAAAATAGTTATGACATTGAAAAATAAATAAAATGGCAATAATACATTCGGGAAATACTACAGACTAGAGAAAATACTTGCAAATCACTAGATTAACAGTACAATAGTCTCTACAAAATACAAAGAATTTTCAAAACGCAACAGGGAAAAAGAATGCCATTTAATTAGAAAATAATCAGGCGTTTCACCAAAGAGGATGTGTAAATAGCAAAAAAGCACATGAAAAGATATTTGACATCGTTTGTCTTTGGGAACTGCAGATTAAAACTGCAAGGGCAAATGTTGGTGAGGATATGGGAAACAGGATCACTCATACATTGTAACTGGGAATATATACTGGCATGTCCACTGGCATGAAAAACATTTTGGCAGTTTCTTATAAAAATAAACATAAATTACCATACCTTCCAACAATTGCGCTGTTGCACATTTATTCCATAAAAATACGTGTTTTCACAAAAAACTATCCATGATGTTTTTATCTGCTTTACTCATTATGTGTATAAACTGGAAACAACTTAGATGTCTTCTAATAGGTGAGTGGTTAAAAAATTATGTTATATCTATGCCATGGAATACCACTTAGTGATGGAAATGATTGTACTATTTGTTCATGCAATAAATCATAATTCTCCAGGGAACTATACTGAGTAAAAATCTCCAGTTTAAAAAGATTAAATACCATATGTTTTCATTATATTACATTTTCAAAAGACAAAATTGTAGAAATCATGAATAGATTAGTTGTTGACAGTGCTTATTGTTATTTGGGAGGAGGTAGGAAGATGAAAGAGTGGTAAGTTTGATTATAAAGGACAATGTGAGGAATCTTTGTGGCTATGGAACTGTTTTAAATATCTTGACTGTGGTCATGGATATATGAACCTGCACACATGATAAAGTTGTATAGAACTAAATACATATGTACACACACACAAGTACAGGTAAAATGATGAAAAGCTAAAGAAGGAGGATGAATTTTCTCAACGTCAACCTTCTGGTTGTGATATTGCATTATATTTTTGTAAGATCTTACCATAAGGAAACAATTCTTTGTATGATATCTTACAACTTCATGTGAGTCTATATTTACCATAAAACAGTTTAATTTTTTTAAATTGATATGATTCTTCCCTCTCTGTTAAATTCTTATTCAAGAATTATTATTCATTTTAGAACATACATCTTTCTTAGTGTGATCTTATTTTGTTTCATTGTATTACCTAATATATTTATATATATTTTGGAGACAAAAAACTTTATCTTTGAGTTCACATCTCTAGTGAAAATTCATCTGTTTACTGCCACTAATATTTAAAATTTTTCAGTCACTTGCAGTTAACCTTCATTTATTTTTGTAAGTTCATTTCCCTTTTGTCTTCTGTACTACTTTTATAGAAGCAATGAACTTTTAATGCCACTGAAAATTATTCTAAAATTACTAGAGTATACAAACATATACTCTAATTGGAAAGAGGAAAGTTGGACTCCCCATTCTTTACTTACAGTTAAGTACAACATAAGATAGGTTTTCTCCAGGACTAAAGAAAGTAGTTTATTACTTCTGAGATGCAGCCCACTGTAATGACTATAATCTAAGCTTTGGTACCACTGAGGAAAACAAAGGGGAGCCTCTTTCTTCCCCATTATGCCCCAGTCACCATTAGTTTCAAATTTATGAGTAAATTGTGAGGCACTCTGAGTAGATGGACAAAACCCACTTCTACTCATGCTCAGGGTCTCTTCAACCTTCACTCTACTTACTTCTCAGGTCAGGCTTGCTTTTCCTTGTTCAAGTTAGGGAACTGCAAGGGAGTCTGTCAAGTCCTTAGAAGCCACAGGAAGACAATCAAGTTGCTCTTCAATAAGCTTTTTAAAATATTGAATTCCCCTGGCATTAATTTTGCACCAACTTAAAATTGGCATTAATCAAAAACGGATTCTAATTTTGTGGGGTCAATATTTATTGATATGGTTTGGCTGTGTCCCAACTAAATTAGTCCCATTAGCATTAATTGAAAACTGATTTTAATTTTGTGGACCCAGTATTTATTTATATTGTTTGGCTGTATTCCCACCCAAATGTCATCCAAATTGTAATCCCCATGTGTTGAAGGAAGAACCTGGTGGGAGGTGATTGGATCATAGGGGCAGTTTCCCACATGCTATTCTCATGATAGTGAGAGAATTCTCATGAGATCAGATAATTTTATAAGGCAGTTTTCCCTGATCTTGTTTTCTCTCTCTCACCTGCCACCATGAAAGATATGCCTGCTTCCCCTTCTGCCATGATTGTAAGTCTCCTGAGGGCTCCCCAGCCATGTGGAACTGTGAATCAATTAAATCTCTTTTCTTTACAAATTACTCAGCCTTAGGAAGTTTTTACAGCAGTGTGAAAATGAACTGATGCATTCATCTTTCTGTTCTTAGTTATTATTTTTTGTTTTTATATTTTGTTGTTTTGAAGACAGATTAAAATATAAAGGTTTATGCTATTATGTAGCCACCTTGCCTCAATTGTGAAATGTATTTGAATATGGGATAATCATATTTGGGATTTTTTGTCTTGGTTAAAATGCAGTACTCTAGTCCCTTAAAGGTTATGTAAACTGGAAAGTAATTAGATAGATGAGCATTCTTTGGGTCTGAAAGAATTAACATTTGCTTTTGGTATTATCTTAATTTTGACCATGAATTTATATTCATCAACATTTGATAAATGTTGTTGTAAAGGACTGAAAATAAGGATGTGTATTTTCCAGCCTTAATTTATTAATCATCTTACATTCTTTCACTTTATATGTTGAATAAAAACAAAAAAAGAGAAAACTTTGACTTGGTTGTTGAATATATGCTCTCACTTCTTAGACATTGGTACTCAACTTCATTCTGACTGCGGTGCATTCCTACTAAAATTAGTATGTGTAAACTCCATTCCCCAAAATTCTGACTTTATAAGAATTATGTAAAGTCAGAAATTTACCATTCTAGTGATAACCCTGGGGCATATTTTGAGATATATTGCTCAGAGGGAATCTCAGAATTTCACCATTCCTTTGTCATTTTACCCATCCAATAAGAAGAATCTATAATAAAGTTCAGCATAAAAAGGATGTCCTCAAATGTGTCTGGAAGAATAATCTCTCTTTAAAGATGTTCACATCCTAATAGCTGAAACTTTATTTGGCACATGAGACTTTGCAGATGTGATTAACTTGAGGATTTTGTGATAGGGAGGTAGAGAAAATGTAAGGGAAATGTTGAGAAAATATTCTGAAGTCAGTTGCATCTTAACAGTCCTTTCAAATGTAAGATTCAAATTTAACAAAATTTTAAAATTTTTATTCTTTATTCTCTAAATGATATCCTACAGAAAAATAAAGCTGAGGAATTTTCTGCAGCATGTGGTTGGATGGTTGGATATATATGTGTTTTTAGTCAAAATATGTTGTGAATTATGTTTATTAACTAGCCCTTGAAGATTTAATTTTCAACATACATAATTATAATCAACTTTAAAAACCTTTAATAAATAAACATATTAAGTATAATTTAATCTTATATTATCCATTTTTAATTTCAATATTGGAATCATACATTTGAAATTGGAACACTTGGGAACATAGAAAAGAACACAAAGATCTCTAGATATGGAAAGATGCAAATAATATTTGTTTTGACTCTGACAGAGAAATATAATTTTCCAAGCAGAGATGGACAGCAGGATGTTAGACAATCTCCTTCAAAACAGACTGTTCATAGGCACAGAGCCATAACAGATGATGAGGAGATGGAGTATTAACAGAACAGGAAAATGTTGGTTTAACATAGTTAGGGAATGGGTTCTATAAAGTGAAGTGGAGATATAAGTAGGACTGAGACTGAAATGTACTATATGCTGTTTTGAGAAATTGAATCTAGCATATAGATATGTAGAGGACAGGAAATAGTTTATACAAAACTTAGTTGAGTTAACAGATTTGGTTTAGGGAAAATAATTAGCAGCAGTATTAATGAGGCAAGGCTTGCAGTAAGTAAATTCAGCTGAGAAGCTATTGCAGTGGCCTATGAGATTAAGAATTAGGTTGTCCTGGATGGTTTTGAGCTGAGAATTTTTCATGATTCTTTAAGTCTACAACAGTAAAAGGCATACCAGTAAATGAAGAGAAGACCAGTAAATTAAATCTAAAGTGTCTTAAGAAAGTCAAATGAAGATGTTCAATAAATAGTTAAATGTATCAGTTTGGATCTTCAAAATGAGTTTTATCATCCTATGGCTAATTTTAATTGAATATGTTGTATTGGATACGTTTTGGTCTAAATACTGAATGAGACAACAACCTAATAATTCTCAGAAGAAACATTTGATGAGAAGATGAAGAAGAAAGAGATACAAAAGGGGAATAGAATGAAATGGCAAATAAAATACTTCAAGAAATAAACAGTGTGACAGAGTTCAGGAATAGAAAAGGAAATAAAAACACTAGTTTAGGCAAACAGGAATTGCTAGTTACTATGGTAAAAAGCATGTGAAGATAATCAGAAGGTAGGGAATCTAGATGTAATTGAAAAAATGTTTCAAACGAATGTATGAAGTGTAACATTAATGGATATCTCCTTAGATTTTTACACCATGAAAACAGCTATGAAACCACTGCTCAAATCAAGAAATAGTCACCGGCATTCAGTGTCCCCCTCAAGTTTCTTCCCAGTCAACATCATACCCTCCTTTCAAAAGTACAATGAGATGTCTAGTGCATGACATTATCTTCAAATTTTATATGAAAAAATCATATGATATTCATCTGTGTGCGTCTTCTTTTGATATTTTGTGATCATTTTTAATCAACATATTATCTTCATTGATTCCTGTTTCATGTTTTTACTGATTATGTAGTTTATTAACTTTTACTGCTTTACAGTATTTTAATATACCAATATACTACAGATTATTCATGCATTCTATTTTTATGGTTTTTGCACTGATTTCTCTTTAGACTATCATGTATAATTTGGCCATGAGTATTTTTGTAAAAGTTATTTTGGTGCACATATGCATGAGATATGGGTTGGTATATGAGTAGGAGTGGAACTGATTGGACAAAAGGAATGCTTATGTTATACTTTAGTACACCACACTGCAAAAAAAAAAAAAAATTTAACAAATTGGTCAGACCTATTTACATGCCTACCAGTAGGGTATGAAATTTCCTCTTGCTGCATGTCCTTGTCAAACCTTAGTATTGTCAGTCTTTGTAATTTTAACCATTCAGATAGATGCCTGGTGAGATGTCACTATGATTTTAACTTTAATTTCTTTAATTATATCAAATGTTCATTGACAATATGGATATCACTTGCTGTGAAATGCCTGCTGACATATTTTATGCATTTTAAGAATAAACCTTTAAATATTAGAATAGTTTTAGATTTATAAAAAAGTCGAGATGATGGTACTGAGAGTTCTCATATTCCCACACCCAGCATCCCCTACTAATAGCATTTTACATTAGAATGGTGATATGGTTTGGCTGTGTCCCCACCCAAATCTCATCTTGAATTGTAGCTCTCATAATTTCCATGTGTCATGGGAGAGTCCACATGGGAGGTAATTAAATCATGGAGGTGGGTTTTTCCCATGCTATTCTCATGATCGTGAATAAATCTCATGAGATCTGATGGTTTTATAAAGGGGAGTTCCCCTATAAAAGCTCTCTTGCTTGCTGCCATTTGAGACGTGACTTTGCACCTCATTTGCCTTCTGCCATGATTGTGAGACCTCCCTACCCATGTGAAACTGTGAGTCAATTAAATCTCTTTCCTTTATAAATTGTCCAGTCTTGGGTATGTCTTTATTAGCAGCATGAAAACAGACTAATACAATTGGTATATTTGTCACAATTAATAAAGCAATATTTATATATGATTATTAACTACAATCCATAATTTACTATTTGTACTTAAATAGAAGTTCAGATTTTCTGACTTTATTATCTAATGCCCTTTTACTGTTCCAGTATCCCGTCCAGGATATCACATTAAATGTAATTATCGTGTCTCTTTAGGCTCCTATTGGCTGCCTCTCAGATCTTGACATTTAAAAAAATTAAATTTATACTAGCCATCCTGGGGAATGCCTGACAATATTGAGAACTATAATATACAGGTATTTTTTTGTAGTGGTGCCCTTTATGACATTCAGGTCACCGTATCCAAAAGCAAAACAGTTTAAAATTGGAGACAAAACGACAGATGTTGATTTTATCCAGGATAAGACTTCATGAGCGTTGGTACCTCAGAAGGAAGAAAAGTTATTATAGAATTGAGAATACAAGTGATAATATGCTTTAAAAATAGATTAACCAAAAAGCATAGGCATGGTACAACTAGTAAATGGAGCTAAGAAGGGTCTGGTAGGGTGAGACCTCTAAGTGGAAGACTCAAAGAAATTGAAAAGGCAATTTAAAAAAAAACAGAGGAGTGGAAGGCATGAGGGAGAGAAGAAAGATGAAAATCAAAGAGAAGAATTACTAAAGGTCTGAGAAGAAATTTCTCTTCTAAAAATTATGCATTGCATGCCTGTATCAAAACATCTCATGAACCCCATAAATATATACACCCAGTAGTACCCACAAAAATTAAAAATAGTTTTTAGAAGAAAAATTATATATACAACATATTTTACTAATCTGGGAGTAGGAAAAGCATTTCTAAGCCTCACAAATGACTTAGAAGCTATATCTTTTTACGACATAGATTTGAACACTGAAAGAGTGTAAACTTTTGTTCAGCATTTTAGATTCAAGGAGTACATGTGCAGGTTTGTTACAAGGATATATATATACACACACACACACACACACACTTACATATATATATAATACTTTAAGTTCTAGGGTACATGTGCACAACATGTAGGTTTGTTGCATATGTATACATGTGCCATGGTGGTGTGCTGCACGCATTAACTCATCATTTACATTAGGTATATTTCCTAATGCTATCCCTCCCCCCTCCGCCCACCGCATGACAGGCCCCAATGTGTGATGTTCCCCATCCTGTGTGCAGGTGTTCTCATTGTTCAGTTCCCACTTATGAGTGAGAACATGCATTATTTAGTTTTCTGTCCTTGCAATAGTTTGCTCAGGATGATGGTTTCCAGCTTCATCCATATCCCTACAAAGGACATGGACTCATCCTTTTTTATGGCTGCATAGTATTCCATGGTGTATATGTGCCACATTTTCTTAATCCAGTCTGTCAGTGATGGACATTTGTGTTGGTTCCAAATCTTTGCTATTGTGAATAGTGCTGCAGTAAACATATGTGTGCTTGTGTCTTTGTAGCAGTATGATTTATAATCCTTTGGGTATATACCCAGTAATGGGATGGCAGGGTCAAATGGTATTTCTAGTTCTGGATCCTTGAGGAATCGCCACACTGTCTTCCACAATGGTTGAACTAGTTTACAGTCCCACCAACAGTGTAAAAGCGTTCCTATTTCTCCACATCCTTTCTAGCACCTGTTGTTTCCTGACTTTTTAATGATTGCCATTCTAACCAGTGGGAGATGGTATCTCATTGTTGTTTTCATTTGCATTTCTCTGATGGTGAGTGATGATGAGCATTTTTTCATGTGTCTGTTGGCTGCATAAATGTCTTCTTTTGAGAAATGTCTGTTCATATCCTTTGCCCACTTTTTGATGGGGTT
>NW_012112919.1:4870401-4875795 GCF_000951035.1 Colobus angolensis palliatus | reverse complement strand
TTTTTGGTTCTGTATGAACTTTAAAGCAGTTTTTTCCAATTCTGTGAAGAAAGTCATTAGTAGCTTGATGGGGATGGCATTGAATCTATAAATTACTTTGGGCAGGATGATAATTTTCATGATATTGATTCTTCCTATCCAGGAGCATGGAATGTTCTTCCATTTGTTTGTGTCCTCTTTTATTTAGTTTAGTAGTGGTTTGTAGTACTCCTTGAAGAAGTCCTTCACATCCCTTGTAAGTTGGAGTCTTAGGTATTTTATTCTCTTTGAAGCAATTGTGAATGGGAGTTCACTCATGATTTGGCTTTCTGTTTGTCTGTTATTGGTGTGTAGGAATGCTTGTGATTTTTGTACATTGCTTTTGTATTGTGAGACTTTGCTGAAGTTGCTTATCAGCTTAAGTAGATTTTGGGCTGAGACGATGGGGTTTTCTGAATATACAATCATGTCATCTGCAAACAGTAACAATTTGACTTCCTCTTTTCATAATTGAATACCCTTTATTTCTTTCTCCTGCCTGATGTCCTGGCCAAAAATTCCAACACTGTGTTGAATAGGAGTGGTGAGAGAGGGCATCCCTGTCTTCTGCCAGTTTTCAGAGGGTATGCTTCTAGGTTTTGCCCATTCAGTATGATATTGGCTGTGGGTTTGTCGTAAATAGCTCTTATTATATTGAGAATATGTACCATGAATACCTAGTTTATTGAGAGATTTTAGCATGAAGACTGTGGAATTTTGTCAAAGGCCTTTTCTGCATCTGTTGAGATAATCATGTGGTTTTTGTCTTTGGTTCTGTTTATATGCTGGATTACGTTTATTGATTTGCGCATGTTTAACCAGCCTCGCATCCCAGGGATGAAGCCCACTTGATCATGGTGGATAAGCTTTTTGATGTGCTACTGGATTTGGTTTTCCCAGTATTTTATTGAGGACTTTTACATCGATATTCATCAGGAATGTTGGTCTAAAGTTCTCTTTTTTTGTTGTATCTCTGCCAGGCTTTCGTATCAGGAAGATCCTGGCCTCATAAAATGAGTGAGGGAGAATTCCTCTTTTTCTGTTGATTGGAATAGTTTTAGAAGGAATGGTACCAGCTCCTCTTTGTACCTCTGCTAGAATTCGGCTGTGAATCTGTCTGATCCTGGACTTTTTTTTGGTTGGTAAGCTATTAATTATTGTCTCCATTTCAGAGCCTGTTATTGGTATATTCAGGGGTTCAACTTCTTCCTGGTTTAGTCTTGGGAGGGTGTATGTGTCCAGGAATTTATCCATTTCTTCTAGATTTTCTAGTTTATTTACGTAGAGGTGTTTATAACATTCCCTGATGGTAGTTTGTATTTCTGTAGGATCAGTAGTGATATCCCCTTTATCATTTTTTATTGCATCTATTTGATACAAGGGTATATTTCATGATGCTTATGTTTTGCATAGAGTTGAATCTATCACCCAGATAGTGAGCATAGTCCCCAAAAGGTAATTTTCAACTCCAGCCCTTCTCCCACCCTCCTTCCTCTTGTAGTACCCAGTGTCTATTGTTCCTGTCTTTATTTCCAGGTGTACCCGATGTTTAACTCCCAGTTATAACTGATAATATGTGGTATTTGGTTTGCTGTTTCTGCATTGATTTGCTTAGAATAATAGACTCCAGCTGCACCTATATTGTTCCAAAGGATATGGTTTTGTTCTTTTCTATGCCTGCATAGTATTCTATGGTATATGTGTACCATAGTTTTACATCTAGTCTGTTCTTGATGGGCACCTAGGTTGATTGTATTTCTTTGCTATTGAGAATAGTGCTGTGATGCATTCACGTGCATATGTTTTTATGGTAGAACAATGTATTTCCCTTTGGGTGTATACCCGGCAATGAGATTATTGAGTCAAATGTTAGTTCTCTTTTTAGTTCTTTGGCAAATCTTCAAACTGCTTTCCACAGTGGCTGAACTGGTTTACATTCCTACCAATGTTATATAAGCATTCCATTTTCTCCACAGCCTCGCCAACATCTGATATTTTCTGACTTTTTAGTAATAGTCATTCTGACTGGTGTGAGATGGTATCTCATTGTGGTTTTGATTTGCATGTCTCTAATGGCTTGTGATGTTGAGTATTTTTTCATGTATTTGTTGGTCACTTGTATGTCTTCTTTGAAAAGTGTCTGTATTCTTTGCTCACTTTTTAATGTGGTTTTTGGTTTTTGCTTGTTGATTTGTTTAAGCTTCTTGTAGATTAGGGATATAAGACCTTTGTAAGATGCATACTTACCAAATACTTTCATTATGTAGACTGGCTGTTTACTCTGTTGATTATTTCTTATGCTGGGCAGAAGCTCTTTAGTTTAATTAGGTCCCACTTGTCAATTTTTCTTCTTCTTTTTTTTTTTTCACTTTCTTTTTTGAACTTAGTCATAAATTATTTGCCAAGGCCAATGTTAAGAAACATATTTTCTAAGTTTTCTATGAGGATTTTTATAGTTTGAGGTCCTACACTTAAGTCCTTAATTAATCTTGAGTTGATTTTATTCTTCTACCTATGAAAAGCCAGTTATCCCAGCATCATTTATTGAATAAGGAGTCCTTTAACTATTGCTTGTTTCTGTTGATTTTGTTGAAGATCAGATGACTGTCAATGTGGGGCTTTATTTGTTGGTTCTCTGTTCTATTCCACTGGTCTCTGTGTCTGCTTCTGTACCAGCATCATACTGTTTTGTCTACTGTGGTCTTGAAGTATTTTTTGAAGTCGGATAATATGATGCCTCTGGCTTTGTCCTTTTTGCTTAGGATTGCTTTGAATATTCTGACTTCTTTTTGTTTCATATAAATTTCAGAATAGTTTTTTTGTAATTCCGTGAAAAATGACCTTGGTAGTTGTTATACGTATCGAAGTACAAAAATGGCAAGCAAAAATGGCAGCACAGCATACCAAAATTTACGAGATGTAACAAAAGCAGTTGTAAGAGGAAATTTTACAGCAACATAGACCTACGTCAAAAAAGAAGAAAGATCTCAAATAAACAAGTTTACATTCCTAGGAGATAGGAAAAGAACAAACTAAGCCCAATATCAGCATGCACAGAAAACATTTTAAGGATCAAAGCATAAATAAATGACGGAGACAAAAAAATGCAAAAGTGCAACAAAACTAAGAGTAGATTTAAAAAACAGAAAAACCTTTAGTTACACTAAGAAAAAAGAAGGAAAACTCAAATAAAATCAAAAAAGGAAAAGGATACAACTGACACCACAAAAATACCAAGGACCTTAAGAGATTTTGACAAAAATTATATGCCAAAAAAAATGGATAACCTAGATTAAATGGATAAATTCTTAAACACAATTCAACTATAAAGATAAATCAAGAAGAAATAGAAGAGTTGAAGATAACAGTAATGACTAATGTAACTGAACCAGTAATAAAATGTCCCCTGTCAAGGAAAAGTCTATGACCTGGTCTCTCAGTGCTGAATTCTACAAAATACTTAAAGAAGAACTAATACAGTCTTTCACAAACTCTGTCAAAAAAAATGGAAGAGAAAAGACTGCTTCCAAACTCATTTTATAAGGCCAACATTGCCCTTATTGCCAAAGTGATATAGTTTGGTTGTGTCCCTAACCAAATTTCTTGAATTGTAGCTGCCATAATCCCCACATATCATGGGAGGAACCCAGTGGAAGGTAATGGAATCATGGGGCGGGTTTTATTCCATGCTGTTCTTGTGATAGTCAGTAAGTCTCATGAGATCTGGTGGTTTTATAAAGAGCAGTTCACTTGGCCATGCTGTTTTGTCTACCAGCATGTAAGACATGCCTTTGCTTCTCCTTCACCTTCCACCATGATTGTGAGGCCTCCTCAGCTATGTGCAACTGATTCCATTAGCCTTTTTTTCTTTATAAATTACCCAGTCTCCAGTGATTCTTCATAGAAGTATGAAAATGGACTAATACACAAAACCAGACAAGGACTTTAAAGAAAAGTATAAGCCAATATCCTTGATGTACATGGAGGCAAAAGCATTCAACAAAATACTAGTAAACCAAATTTAACAAAACATTCAAACTGTCATTCACCATGATCAAGTGAGATTATTCTTTGAGGTGCAAGGATGGTTCAAAATATGAAATTAATCATTGTGATACATCACATTAAGATAATAAGACAATAATATGATCATCTTGTTAGATTAAAACAAGAATTTGATAAAATTAAACATTTTTATGTTAAAAAATACTGAATAAATTAGGTATAGAAGGAATATACCTCAATACAATAAAGGTCATATATGAGAAAACCACAGCTACCATAGTACTCAATGTTGCAACACTGAAACCTTTTCATTTAAAGTCCAGAACAAGACAAGGATGCTTACTGTCCCCACTTCTCTTGTACATAGCATTGGAAGTCCTATTCAGACCAATTAGGCATGGGAAAAAATAAAGCATCCAAATAGTAAAGAAAGAAGTAAATGTGTTGCTGTTTGTTGATGACATGATCTTGAATATAGAAAACTCTAAAGATTTTATCAAAAGACTGTTAGAACCAATGAATGCATACAAAAAGTTGCAGAATAAGAAATCAATACAAAAATTAGTACCATTTCCACATATCAACAACAAACTATTCAAAAAGAAATCAAGAAAACAACCCCATTTACAGTAGCTACAAAATATTAAAGTATTTAGGAATAAGTTTAAGCAAGGAGGTGAAATGTATGTATAATGAAAACTAAAACAGTGAAATAAATTGAAGAAGACACAAATAAATGGAAAGTTATCCCATTAGTATGAATTAATATTGGTACAATTCCCATGCTATCTTAAACAAAGCAGATTCAAAGCAATGCCTATAAAAATTCCAATTTCCTGTTATATAAATAGGAACAATAAGCCTAAAATTCACATGGAAGCACACACACACACACACACACACAAAAGCAAACAAGGCAATTATAAACAAAAATAACAAAACTTAAGGATTATTTTATTTTCTTTCTATAGAGTTGAAACAAAACAAAATCACACTAACTGATTTCAAATACTGCTACAAATCAGTAGTAATTAAAACAGCATGGTACTGGCAAAAACAAACAAACAAAAAAAACACTCATTGACCAATGAAGCAGAATAGAGAGCCCAGTCATGAATTCATGCATGTACAGTCAATTGATTTTCAACAAAGGTGTCTAACATACATGCTAAGAAAAGGAGAGTTTCTTCAATAAATGATGTTAGGAACATGGAATATGTATATACAAAAACATGAAAGTTGATCATTGTTTTACAACCCATACAAAAATCAACTAAAAATGGATTCAAGACTTAAACATAAGACCTGCACTTTGGGAGGCCAAGACGGGTGGATCACGAGGTCAGGAGATCGAGACCATCCTGGCTAACA
>NW_012112919.1:4866299-4870001 GCF_000951035.1 Colobus angolensis palliatus | reverse complement strand
AGAAAAAGATTCTGCATAACAAAAGAAAAAACTAACAGAGTGAAAGATAACCTATGAATTGGGAGAAAATATTTGCAAGCCTTATATCTGATAATAGGTTAACATCCAAAATATGTAAGGAACTCAACTCTATAGAAAGAAAATAAATAATCCAACTTAAAAAGTAAGTAAAGGACTTGAGTAAACATTTCTCAAATGTAGATATAAAAACGGACAACAGATATATGAGAAAATGTTCAACATCCCTAATGATTAGGGAAATGAAAAGCAAAACCCCAAAAGTAAAGTCTCACAGCCAAATGAGATTTCATCTCACGTCTGTGAGAATGGCTATTTTTAAAAAAGTCAAAAGATAAGTCCTGGCAAGACTGTGGAGAAAAGGGAACAATTGTACAATGTTTATGGGAATGTACATTAGTACAACCATGCTGGAAAACTTTATAGAGTTCCCTCAAGAAACTAAGAATAGAATTACCATATTATCTAGCAATTTCACTTCTGGGTATTTATCCAAAGTATTTAAAAATGGCAAAGAGAAGTCTACACTCCCATGTTCATTGCAGCATTATTCACAATAGTCCAGTTAAATAAAAGAACCTCTTTCCACTGGAAACAACATGGATAGAATTGGAGAAAATTATGCTAAGTGAACTAAGCCAGATACAGAAAGACAAATATCTCATGTTCTCATGTCTATGTGGAATCTAAACAGCCAAACTCAAAGAAACAGAGTAGAGAGGTAGTTGCCAGAGGCTGGGGGATTGCGGGGAATGGAAAGATAATGGACAAAGGGATCAAAGCCTTAATTAGACAGAAATAAAGTTTTTGTTATTGTTTACTTTGAGATATATTTCAGTGTGATGAATACAGTAAATAATAATGTATTGCACATTTCAAAATCACTGAGAGTGTACAGTTTAAAATTTCTCATGACAGAAAATAAATGTTTGAGGTAATGGGTTTGCTAATTAACTTGGTTTCATTATTCCACATTATATTCATAGATTATAAAATTATTTTGAACCCCATAAATATATACAATGATAATTTGTCAATTTACAATTATCAAATTGAAATTATTTTTGAAAATGCACAGGACATAGTATTTATTTCATAAAATTGTATGCTCTGGCTGACGCGGTGGCTCTCGTTTGTAATCCCAGAACTTTGGGAGGCTGAGGCCGGCAGATTACCGTAGGTCAGGAGTTCAAGAACAGCCTGGCCAATATGGTGAAACCCAGTCTCTATTAAAAATATAAAAATGAGCCAGGCGTTGTGGTGGGTGCCTGTAATCCCAGCTATTCAGGAAGCTGGAGCAAAAGAATCACTTGAACCCAGGAGGTGGAGGTTGTAGTGAGCTGGTATTGTGCCAGTGCACACCAGCCTGGGCAACAGAGTAAGACTCTGTCTAAAAAAAAAAAAAAAGTCTCAATTTTTATAGAAAGACAAATACCTAACAATTACATGCATAAGACATTGCTTTATATGCATGCTTTTGAGTGACACTATAGAAGTCATTTAATACAATGATGAAAATATTTGACGTAGAATCACAATATCAGTGTTTCAATTTCAGGCTTTATAGCAATTAGCAAAGTCATATTTAAAATAAGTATATTCAACTGGAAAACTTTATGATGGGACTCTTCCATTTCCTTTGTTCCCTGTCATGATGGTAAATTATCAGTGTATACCAATTTACCTTTTAAGAGAATTGAGTGTAAATTATTACTGTTTACCAATTTACCTTTTTTTAAAAAAATAGAAACCTGAGACTTTAAGCAAAAGTTTAAGTCAAACTTTTAGAACGAGTAGATGTAGACTAATTGTAAACACAGTAATGACTCTCATGTTGGTAAGAATGGCTGGAAAACTTCATGACCAACCCTCTCATCATCGTAAACATAAGTAATTTCAAGTAATTATCATCTATTTGCTGTCCCATGTTAATTATTCATTAGATTACTTTTTAATTAAAACATAAAACTTTTTTAAAACTTAGTGTAGTCTTTTTTTTCTTCTCTTCATTCAGATATTTTGAATAGATCAGAATTTGGAATTATGAGTTAACATATCAAAAGATCTAAATCATAAAAGACAGAAGCAGCATAAACAGACATACATATATGTCTGCAACTATAGCAAAGCTGGGATGGCTTGAATCTGCAATGTTTTCCTTACATATTTGGAGTTCCTTACATATGATTTCCTTACATATTTTGAATGTTAACCCATTATCAGATATAAGGCTTGCAAATATTTTCTCCCAATTCATAGGTTATTATTCACTCTGTTAATTTTTTCTTTTGTTGTGCAGAATCATTTTATTTCAATGTTATATATGTATATATATATATTTATTTATTTATTTAAATTATTCTAGCATCTTTGCTGAGCCTACCATTTGTATGCCATATATTGATTTAATAAATACATGCTCACATCCTTTGTCAAAAGAAACCAACTTAGGTGTTTATTTTAGAAGTCAGTATAATTATATAAATAATTTTAAAACCCATGCTATAATCACTAGAACCTTGCCCATTGGCAAGAAAAAAACTTGCAAGGAAAATGAGAGTCATTTCTACAGAGAGAAAAAAAACTGGCCTGGCATGGTGGCTCACGCCTCTAATCCCAGCACTTTGGGAGGCCAAAGCAGGAGGATCTCTTGAGCTCAGAAGTTCAAGACCAGCCTGGGCAACGTGGTGAAACCCTGTCTCTACAAAAACCACAAAAATTAGCCAGGCATGGTGGCCCGCACCTGTAGTCCCAGCTACTTGGGGTGCTGAGGTGGGAGGATTTCTTGCGTCTGGGCTGTGGAGGCTGAAGTGGGCCATTACTGTACCACTGTAGATTGTGCCTCTGCCTGGATGACAGAATGCAACACTGTCTCAGAAATAAAACAAAACAAAACAAAATAAAATAAAGTGAAACAAAAAGTAATCAGATTTAAAAGTTAAAAAGGACTCATTGAAGTATAAAATGTACCTTGCATGCAAGGCGCAGAAATTTATGATGCATTTCTAATGCTTCTTTGCAAGAGCTGGGGAGTGGAGTAAAAAAAAAATTATCTATCTATCTATCTATCTATCTATCTATCTATCTATCTATCTATCTGTCTGTCTGTCTGTCATCTATCTATCTATTTCTCAAAACAAACTCTGTACTCAAACAGCTTCTGATCCACAGGCATAAATAAGCCATGTATCTGTGAACTGTCTACCCAATACACATCTGTAGCACAAGTAAAAAATTTCCAGGGGTTAGAGGAGGGAGGAGGCAAAGTTCCTGGATTCCTTAGATTTAGAGGGGAAATAACTGAACTGACTATAAGAAGCAGATTCTACTCCGTGAATTTCTGTTATAAAAAATATCAGTTTCCATCATCTAAAGATGCATTTTCTATCAAAAGAAAATACTGTAATGCCCCCTACATGCCTCACAATAATTTAAGGATTCAGGAATATTTTTCACAAAACATGCATTAACATTTTATAAGAAAGATGCAAATAAAATAATATTTCTTTATATTTTAGATTTGAAGCTTATTTATACTTCTACCTCTGTTTCAACAGCTCTTCAGGCCTGTTAGAATTGATAATTCATGGATCCCACAGCATTTGTGGTGTTTCTTGTGAAAGTCAATAATGTCCTCTCCTTGTTTAATGCTCAGGATCCAGTCTTCCTCTGACTTCATTTTTC
>NW_012112919.1:4857681-4865709 GCF_000951035.1 Colobus angolensis palliatus | reverse complement strand
TTCAGGAATATTTTTCACAAAACATGCATTAACATTTTATAAGAAAGATGCAAATAAAATAATATTTCTTTATATTTTAGATTTGAAGCTTATTTCTACTTCTACCTCTGTTTCAACAGCTCTTCAGGCCTATTAGAATTGATAATTCATGGATCCCACAGCATTTGTGGTGTTTCTTGTGAAAGTCAATAATGTCCTCTCCTTGTTTAATGGTCAGGATCCAGTCTTCCTCTGACTTCATTTTTCTGATGCATTAGACACAATTAATTACTACTTGCTCCTTGAAAGGTATTTTCCCTTGGCTTCCAAATGCTCCTGACTTTTCTCCTACTTAATTGGTTGTTACTTTTCAGCCTTCTTTCTGATTGCTTCTGATCTTCTCTAAACATAGATATGCTTCAGAGATCAGGTACGATGTCCCATGGATTCTTTTTTGTCTGTCTATTCTCAGTCATTTGCTGATTTTATCCATTCTCATGCCTCTACACATTATCTTTATGATAAAATTTCTCAAACTTATATCTCCAAGCAGATGATTTTTCCTAAATTTTGGCTTTATATATGTAGTTGATGACTCATTATATCCACTTGGATGTCTAATTGGCATCTCAAATTTAATTTATGTAAAACTTGACTCCAGCTATCTCTTTTCACATCAGATCAACTTTACCCATAATCTTCCTCAACCCAGCAATTGTAACTCTACTTTCCGTAACCTCAGTACAGAAATTTTAGTGCCATCCTTTATATCTTTTTTATCTTGTCTCCCACATATAGTCTGTCTTGTTGATACTTTATTCAAAATGTATTCAGAATCCTTCAGTGTTTTCCACCTTCATATAAACCACTATCGTCTCTTTACTTGTGACAAAGCCCTCTAACTAATACTTGTGATTTTATTATTTTCCCTTAACAGAATTCTCCATCAAGTGCTGGATGACTCTATAAACAGGTAAGTTGTAGACCTGCTATATATGACTGTGCAGACTGCTCAGTATGGAATTGTGGAGAACACCATTCACATATCACTCATTGTGCAATTATGGCAATGCTATGGCATATGGTTAGTATAGAGTGTTGAGAAAGTAGTGTCTTTTTAAGGATTGACACAAAGGCACCATGTGTGCCAGCAGTGACCTGAGATTATTTACTGTTCAGCTAACTGTCACACAATGGATATCAATCACCCAGAATGAAAGTCAAGGTACATTTTGAGTCCAAAAAAGTTTTATGTAACCTAGCTCCTAGCTACATCTTTTCACGCATCTCCTATTCCTTTTCATCTAGTTCAATGCTTCTGAAAATTTTACTTACATAAGAATCACCTAGGAATTTTGTCAAAATGCAGAATTTATTTGGTACATGTGGATAGGTCCTTGGTTTCTGCATTTTTAACAAACTCCTGGGTCATGACAGTGGATGGTTCTGGTCAGGGATCATTGTTTCCATCAATCTGTCTCTTTGCTCATGCTGTGCTTTCTCATGACTAAAAACATTTGTACTTGTGATTTGTTCTACGTGAAATACTGTTTCTGTGGACACCCTCAATATTCTTTCTCTCACCTTCTTCTGGTAATTGCTTTTTTAGTTCTTTCCTTAAGCAAAACTTTCCCTGCCCATTTTGTTTCAGTTACAATCCTTTCCCTCTCCACTGGACTTCCCTGTTTTCTTTCATTATATTTGTAGCATTTACCAGTCTACATACTATATTTGTAAATATTTTAATCTGTAACTAATATAGAATGTAAGGAATATAAGGTCAGGATTTTGTTATTTTAAATATTTTTTTCATAGCTATATCTCTGGAATCTAGATATTGACATATAGGAGATACACAAATAAATGTTTGTTAATGAATGCTTTTTTCTAATCCTTTTCCTCTTACTTGAGACTGTACTGAGAGTGAGGAAAGTGATTAATATCCTACAGCCAGTTTCCCTACTGGCATATTTCACCATATAATTAATTAATGCTGCAATCATCTTTGCCTGCTACCTGTTTTAAGTACATCATGCAACGTTTACACACAGGATTTAAGTGAATCATTGAACTCTATAAATATAACTTAGAGCACTTCTGTACAAACATTATTAGACCAATAGATATGACTTTTCTGAGTAATTTTGATGCTAATAACACCTTTCAGAAAAATAGTCATAAAAGATATTTAGAGTTTACATGGCAGAATTGGTATATTACTGTGGAGAGATTTTTTTTTTTGCTTTTCATCCAATGAATCTTTTATATATAAATAAGAAAAATACCAACATATAATAACTATCTGTGCAATGTGCATATAATTTTAAAAATAAAAAAATTAACACTCCTGTATTTCTAGATGCAAGTGTACTTCATTTAATTGTGCCTTGCTTAATGGCACTTCCCAGATAGTACATGTTTTAGAAACTGAAGGTTTGTGGCAATTTTGCTGCAGCAAGTCTGTTGGTGCTATATTTCCAATAGAATGCATACACTTCTCATCCCTGTGTAAGAGTTTTGATAATTCTTCTAAGATTTCCAACTTTTTTATTGTTATTGTATTTCTTATGGTGATCTGTGATCAGTGATCTTTGATGATAATATTGTAATTGTCTTGGTGCTCAACAAACTGTGCCTATAAAAAGACAAACTTACTTGATAAATGTTGTGTCTGCTCTGACCATCCATTCCCTGTGCCCTTCTTTCTACTTGGAATTCTCTCTTCCCTGAGAAACAGCAATATTGAAATTAGACCAATTAATAACCCTACAGTTTCCTCTAAGTGTTCAAGTAAAACCAAAAGTTGCACATCTTTCACTTTAAGTCAAAACTTAGAAATGACTAAGTTTAGTGACAAGGGCATGCCTAAGGAAAGACAGGCAAAAAGCCAGGCTTCTTGAGCCAAACAGTCGAGTTGTTAATCCAAAAAAGCAACAAAAAAATTCTTAAAGGAAATTAAAGGTGCTACTCCAGTGAATACATGAATGGTTTTTGAAAAAAGGACACAGACTTATTAAGGATATGGAGAAGGTTTTTGTGGTCTGGATAGATGATCAAACCAGCTCCAATATTCCCTTAAACCAAAACCTAATCTAGTGTATGGTCCTAACACTCTTTCATTCCACAGATGTTGATAGATGTGAGAAAGCTGATAGACCTGAAAAAGAAAAGTTTGAAGCTAGCAGAGGTTGGTTCATAAAGTTTAAGGAAAGAAGCCATTTCCATAACATTGAAATGTAAGGTGCAGCAGCAAGTGCTGATATAGAAACTGCAGTAAGTTATCCAGATCTAGCTAAGATCACTGATGAAGGTGGCTACATTAAACAACAGATTTGCTATGTAGATGAAATAGTCTTCTATTGGAAGAAGATGCCATCTTGAACTTTCAGGACAAGGAAGGAGAGGTTAATGCTTGACTTCAAATCTTCAAAGAACAGGCTGACTCTAGTTAGGGGCTAATGCAACTAGTGACTTTAAAGTTGAAACCAATGCTCATTTACCATTCTGAAAATCATAGGGCCCTTAAGAATTACGTTGTATCTAGTCTGACTGTTCTTTTATATATGAAATAACAAAGCCTGGATGACAGCATGTCTGTTTATGGCACAATTTAGGGAATACTTTAAGTCTACTATTGAGTCCTACTGCTCAAAAAAAAGATTCCTTTCAAAATATCACTGCCTGTTGACAATGCAGCTAGTTACCTAAAAGTTCTGATAGAGATGTACAAAAAGATTAGTGTTGTTTTTAAGTCTGCAAACACAACATGCATTATTTAGTCCATAAATCAAGGCTTAATTTTGACTTACAGAAGTCTTAATATTTAAAAAACGTATTTCATAAGGTTTTAACTGAATAGATAAAAATTCCTGATAGTTTTGGGCAACGTAAATTGAAAACCTTCTGGAAAGGATTCATCATTTCAGATGCAATTAAAAACATTAATAATTCATGGTAGGAGGCCACAATATCAACATTAATGGAAGTTTGGAAGAAGGTGATTCCAGTTTTCATAGATGATTTAGAGGGGTTCAAGACTTCAGTGAATGAAGTAAAGGTAGATGTGGTGGAAATAGAAAGAGAAGTGAATTAGAAGTGAAGCCTGAAGACGTGACTAAATTGTTACGATCTCATGCTAAAACTTGAACAAATGAGGTGTTGCTTCTTCTGGATGAGCAAAGAAAGTGGTTTCTTGAGATGGAGTCTACTGCTGAAGATGCTGTGAAAAGTGTTGAAATGGCAACAAAGGAATTAGAATACAGGCATACCTTGGAGCTATTGGGAATTCAGTTTCAAACCACCTTTGTAAAGGTGAATATTGCAATCAAGTGAGTTACACAATTTTTTTTGGTTTCCCAGTGCATATGGAAGTTATACTATACTGTAGTTTATTAAGTGTACAATAAGTATGTCTCAAACAATGTACATATTTTAATTGAAAATACTTTATTGCTGAGAAATATTAATGATTATCTGAGTCTTCAGTGTGTCATAATCTTTTTGGTGGTGCAACATTTTGCCTCAATGTCAATGGCTGCTGACTAATCAGGGTGGTGGTTGTTGAGGATTGGAGTGACTGATGCAATTTCCTGAAATAAGACAGCAATGAAGTTTTGTGCATTGATTGACTCTTTCTTACACAAAAAAAATGTCTCAGCAGCATGTGATGCTATTTGGTAGCATTTTACCCACGGTAAAATTTCTTTGGAAATTGGTGTCAGTCCTTCAAACCCTGAAGCTGCTTTATTAGCCAAGTTTGTGTAATATTCTAAGTCCTTTATTGTTATACTATTTCAGAACACTTTTTCAAAATTCATTTTTAAATTTACTTTTATTTATTAAATTTAAGAGATGCAAGTGCAATTTAGTTACATACATAAATACATAAATTGTGTAGTGGTGAAGTCTTGGCTTTTAGAGTATAATAGCCATCACCCAAATAGTGTGTATCGTACCTAAGTAATTTCTTATTACCCTCTCACTTATGCCCTTCCATCCCTCCCAGTATCCAATGTCTGTCATTGCACACTCTATGTACATGTGTTGATATTATTTAGCTCCCACTTATAAGTAAGTTTTTCAAGACTTAAAACATTTTTCTAACATATTTACTAACACAACTATTAAGAAATGTGAAATATATTAGTTATAATTGTATCTGAGAATTTTTATATCTTCAAATTTTGTATGTACTTTCTTGCAGGTAATTGTTATAGTGACTAACTCATGAGAGTTTTTTTCTTCAGATGTTCCATTATTATTTTTTAGTATGAGATTTTATTTTATAAAAAAATTATTCCTCAATTTTTTAGCCACTTGTGTGAACGTTTCCCAAGGGAATATTTGCGTTTGTTCATTCCTGGTCCTTAGAGGACTAACTAATACCACTAATTTTGGCTTTGATGATGATGACAACAATGATGATGATGATGATGATTTTATAATATAGAAGTAATGTAAACCCTGGACTCAAAACATTTTTTAATAACTTGTGCTAAGTTCCAGCATTAAGGCTTCGATTTAGAACCAGAGAACAAAAATAAAAATTGTGGTATTCTCTTGTATTAGTTCATGTTTATGACCCGTTAGATATGCACAATAACCCTCTGAGGTGGGAATTTTAGGTCAGTATTATAGTTGAGAAAAATTAAGGATGAGAAATACAAATTAAATTACCAAAGAGTTACCAACCAAAATAATAGGACACAACTGTATGTTTTCTAATTAAAGTTAACTGAACTTTCACCTGCATACCTATATTATAGTGTTGTATTTTGGATATTAAAAATTAATCCATTACTATGTAATAAAAATTAGTTGAATATTTCCAAAATATTTCGCTTTAAATGAAGTGTGATAGTTATAAAATTCTCTTTTCCTTTTTCTCTCTGAACTATTTAAACTATTTGTCCACAGAATGTCTTATGATAATAGCATGATTATAAAAATACCTAAGTGTATCATTTCATTGCACATAAATTTACATTTCTAACTATAATCAAAATTATAACTAAATTAGGAAAAATATGGATGAATTTTATGAAGGCATGAATAAACCTTAATCATCTGTCAGTGAGTTCAGAGACATGTGTTTTCCTTTGAGCCCTTAAGAACAACTTTAAATAGAAAGCAGCAGGAAGTTTTTACTGACACAAAAGATGGAGTGCTCAGCCAGGTTGGGGGCAGTGTTCTAGGAAATGTGAGAAGAAAAATTAAAATTTCTGATCCCTGTACTGCTAGTTTTGAGTCAGAAATCACAAATGTTATATGATAACAAGGTGTTGTTATGATTGGATAGAGCAGGGAGTCAAAAGAATTCAGTTCAAGATTCAAATTGATATGCAAAATTGGGTAGTAATTTTTTTTTTTTTTAGATTTTTCTCCATTTGTAGTATGGGGACAACCATTTCTATCCTCATGACTAGATTATCTAGGTTTTTACTACATGCCATATATAAATCTAATCACTTGACCTGTATATTATACTAATTATCACATTGAAAGTATGAGACAAGTAGGCATCATTGTTATTTACACTTGTAAATTAATGACTGAGGCATAGGCAGTTTGATTCAGTGACTGATTCACCAATAATAATAATTATCTCAGAGTGACATTGTGAGAATGCACATACAGCATTTAGGAAAGCAATCGTTTCTGGCACAGGGTTGATGTTTGATGAACAAAAGACAGTTTATTCTGAGACTGAACTTTCGAAATAGAGAAGAAAACCAATTCTAAGTCAAGTGAGGAGCGATGAAAGACCATTGGCCCAGATGGAATCAACCTGCTCCACCTGTTAGATAATATACCTGACACCTACCTGCTCTGCCTTATTTGAAGATTTGTCAGAGTTTAGAAATATTTCTCTACTTTCATTTTCAACTGCAGCTTTCACTGTGTTGGGAATATAGTAAATGTGAAATAAATCTTTGTTACATGAACATGACATTGAGTGCCTTCCTCATCTTCAAGTATGTTAAGCATGGCTTAAATACTGCAGTATCATTGCTTTCATCTGGCAACCGTGTGTTTATGAATGCAAGCAAGCAGAGTTCCACTTCCATGAAGTGTTTATTGAGTTACTACAAGGAGATTTTGAACCATAAATATGCCATCTGTCCTCTTTGTACAGTTAATGTTAGAGTATGTTTTTCACTTGCAGTATTTTATTTGTCCCTCACAGCAGTCCCAGAGTAGTCATTATAAGTTCACTCGTTTTATTGATAAAGAAATTCAGATCTCACTAAGGCATATAACTTGCCTCATTCCATAGAGCAAGTAGAATTTGAAGTGGAGATTTAAACCCAGATCCCCTGCTTTTAAGGACATTTTGTCATTTAATAAGTATCACTTCCAAGGGCATTTTTGTGCTCATGTCTTGCAGTGTTGTCCAATGTTAGAGGAAAAAAAAAAGCTCTTTTTTTCTTCTTTCAAAGTTGCAATATATCTCCAAGACAGAGACCAATAAAGAGGTTCTGACAACTTCAAAGAGCAGAACCGGAAAAATAATAGTAGTAAAAACCTGCCATAATGCCATAAATAGGATCTAATACATTTAATTAGGTGCTAGGCAAAGTGCCATTGTAGTAGGCGTCAAGAAGTAACTGGGCAAGTCTGCTCTGCTAGCCACCCTGGAACTCTAGGGTCCCATGTGGATCCCATCATGACTTCATTTGCATTAGCAAAGCACACAGTATTGTGCCTCTTCATTTTAAACACTTTGAAGACATATTTTTATGTCTTGTTCATCTGTTTTCTCAAAATCTGGCTTACCTCTTGGTGCCTGGAAATTAGATAAATATATTTGTGTTTTTAATTGTATCTCAATAATTTAAACATGTGGTATATTAACTTCTTAAGTGGTTCTATATGTGGCTGAAATATGAATTATTTCTTATCCAGTTACCTTCTTTTTTTATTCTGCTAAGCCACATCACTACATGAAATTATTTTTATTAGGCACTTTCCCTCTACATCTTTCAACACAAAGCATATTTTAAATGAGCAGAATCTTGTCTATTTTGTTCACTCTTAAGTCTCAACTTA
>NW_012112919.1:4854637-4857151 GCF_000951035.1 Colobus angolensis palliatus | reverse complement strand
TACCCTGGAGGATTGCTTCTCAGTGACACTTTTCTTTTTACTTCAGTTACTTTTAATTTGCATATATGAAGGAATAAGAATTACATTTTTAACACGTGTTCTAAAATCTATTCTATGGACTCAAATTAGCGCAAAGAATGCTTCTCTCATAACTACAGTTTCTGCATAATTTGGTCCCTATTCATCTCATATAGACCAAGTGACATTTTTAACTGTCATACATGCAGACTTCAACCACTGTCTCTCTATATTTAAAAATAAAGGGGTAGTTTATTAAAATTTATTAAAGGACATAGTAGAACATGAATCTCCTGAGTATCAACTGTAGGAAGATAACAATGCAGGCCTTCTAACCCTCTCTCGCTCTCTCTCTGTCTCTGTTTATTTTACTGCATTGTCTTTTTGGAATCCAACATTTGCCAACCAGAGCACAACTAGGGGTATAATCAATGATAGACCATTTGGGAGCTAATCATGCAAGTCCAGTTTTCTACTTCTTTCTAGCTAAGGTCTTCATCACAGCATTGGCAGAAATGGGAGTGACATGGTTTGGCTCTGTATCTCCAGCCAAATCTCAAATTGAGTTGTAATTCTCAGCGTTTTAGAAGGGACCTGGTGGGAGGAGATTGAATCATGGAGGTGGACTTCCTCCTCCCTGTTCTTCTGATAAAGTTCTCATGAGATCAGGTGGTTTCAATGTGTGTCACCCCTCCCCCATTTACTCTGTCTCTCTCCATCTGGCCATGTGAATATGTACCTGCTTCTCTTTTGCCTTCTGACATCTCTGCAACTTTCTCAGTGCCTCTCCACAGGCAGAAACCTGTACAGCCTGCAGAACCATGAGCTGATCAAACCCCTTTTCTTTATAATTTACCCAGCCTTAGTTATGTCTTTATAGCAGTGTGAGAACAGACTAGTGCACAGAATTGCACTGAGAGTGAGGTATTGCCATAAAGATACCTAAAAATGTAGAAATAGCTTTGGAACTAGGTAATGGGCAGATGTTGAAACAGTTTGGTGGGCTCAGAAGAAGACAGGAAGATAAAGGAAGGTTTGGAACTTCCTGGAGACTTGTTGAATGGTTTTGGCCAAAATGCTGATAGTGATATGGACAGAGATGACCAGGCTGATGAGGTATCAGATGGAGATGAGGAACTTACTAGAAACTGAAGTAAAGTTTGCTCTTGGTATACTTTAGCAAAGAGACTGGTGACATTGTGCCCCTGCTGTAGGGATCTGTAGAACTTTGAAATTGAGAAAGATGATTTAAGATATCTGGCAGAAGAAATTTCTAAGCAGCAAAGTCTTCAAGGTATAGCCTGGCTGCTTCTAAAAGTGCATGGTCATATCCATTTACAAAGAGATGGTCTGAAACTGGAACTTATATTTAAAAGAAAAGCAAAACATAAAAGTTTGAAAATTTTGCAGCCTGACCATGTGGCAAAAAAGAAAAACTCATTTTCTGAAGAGAAATTCAAGTCAGCTGCATAAATTTGTGTAAGTAAACAGGAGCCAAATATTGATAGTCAAGACAATGGGGAAAATGCCTCCAAAGCATTTCAGAGACCTTTGTGGCAGCACCTGCCATCACAGGCCTGGAAGCCTACAAGGGAAAAATCATCTCATGGGCCAGGACCCGTGCCCCACTGCTCCATGCAGCCTCAGTACATGGCAGCCTGCATTGTGGTGACTTCAGCTCCAGCTGTGACTAAAAGGGGGCCAAGGTACAGCTCAGGCTGTCACATCAGATGGTGCAATCCCCAAGCCTTGGTAGTTTCCATGTGTTGTTATGCCTCAGAGGGCGGAACAACATGTGTTGTTATGTGCTCAGAGGGCAAGAGTTGAGGCTTGGGAGCCTCTTCCTAGATTTCAGAGGATGTATGAAAATGCCTGGACGTCCAGGAAAAAGTCTGCTGCAGGGTGAGAGCCCCAATGGAGAACCTCTACTAGGCAAATGCAAAGGGAAAATGATGGGTTGGAGCCCCCAAACAGAGTATTCCACTGGGGCACAGCCTAGTGGAGCTATGAGAAGAAGGTCACCATCCTACAGAATGGTAGGGGCCACCGACAACTTGTGTTGTGCACCTAGAAAAGCCATAGGCACTAAACCCCAGCCGGTGAAAACAGCTGTGGGGGCTGTGCCTTGCAGAACCGTGAGGTGGAGCTTCTGATGGTCTTGGGAGCCCAGCCCTTGAATCAGTATGGCAGAGATGTGAGACATAAAATCAAAGGAGGTTGTTTTGGAGCTTTGGAGCTTTAAGATTTGATGATTTTCTTGCTGTGTTTCAGACTTCCATGGGTCCTGTAGTCCCTTTGTTTTGACCAATTTATCCCTTTTGGATTACGAGTATTTACTCAATGCATGTACCCCCATTGTATCTTAGAAGTAACTAACTAACTTCTGATTTTATAGGCTCATAGGTGGAAGGGACTTGCCTTGTCTCAGATAAGACTTTGGACTTTGACTCTTGACTTAATGCTGCGATGAATTAATACTTTGGGGACTGTTGGGAA
>NW_012112919.1:4853159-4853462 GCF_000951035.1 Colobus angolensis palliatus | reverse complement strand
TGTTACTACTGGTTATTGATTAACTTGGGAATCACTGGAAAATTTTATTTTGTTATAAAAATTAAAACATATTTCTAGAAAGAGAAATTATATCATAGAATAAAATGAGTAAGAAAATGCAGAATTAGTAGAGCAAAGCAGGAGGGGAAATAGAAAGAAGAAAGGCAGGGATAAAAGTTGACCTAGGATGGATTACAGCTTTAGTTCTAAAGACCTGTGTTTCAACCCTAACTTACTGTTTCTGATTGTGTGGAAAAAAAGAAGAAAAAGAAAAGTTCAAAACTTATCTCCTTTCATTGACCA
>NW_012112919.1:4848853-4850636 GCF_000951035.1 Colobus angolensis palliatus | reverse complement strand
TCTGGTCTTTGATGATGGTGACGTACTGATGGGGTTTTGATATAGCTCTTCTTCCTGTTTGATTGTTTTCCTTCCAATAGTCAGGACTCTCAGCTGTAGGTCTGTTGGAGAATGCTTGAGGTCCACTCCAGACCCTGTGTGCCTGGGTATCAGGCAAGAGGTTTCAGAAGATACCATATTGCTGAACAGCGAGTGTACCTGTCTGATTCTTACTTTGGAAGCTTCCTCTCAGGGGTGTACTCCACCCTGTGAGGTGTGGGGTGTCAGACTGCCCCTAGTGGGGGATGTCTCCCAGTTAGGCCACTCAGGGGTCAGGGACCCACTTGAGCAGGCAGTCTGTCCGTTCTCAGATCTCAACCTCCGTGTTGGGAGATCCACTGCTCTCTTCAAAGCTGTCAGACAGAGTCGTTCGGGTCTACACAGGCCTCTGCTGCTTCCCCTGTTGTTTTTTTAGCTGTGCCCTGTCCCCAGAGGTGGAGTCTACAGAGACAGGTAGGTTTCCTTGAGCTGCTGTGAGCTCCACCCAGTTCAAGCTTCCCAGCGGCTTTGTTTACCTACTTAAGCCTCAGCAATGGCGGGCTCCCCTCCCCCAGCGTCGCTGCTGCCTTGTGGTTAGATTGCAGACTGCTGTGCTAGCAAGGAGGGAGGCTCCGTGCCTGTGGGACCCTCCCGGCCAGGTGTGGGTATAGTCTCCTGGTGTGCCCGTTTCCTTAAAGCACAGTAATGGGGTGGGAATTACCCGATTTTCCAGGTGTTGTGTGTCTCCGTTCGCCTGGCTAGGAAAAGGGATTCCCTTCCCCCTTGCACTTCCCAGGTGAGGCAATACCTCACCCTGCTTCAGCTCTCGCTGGTCGGGCTGCAGCAGCTGACCAGCACCGATTGTCCGGCACTCCCCAGTGAGATGACCCCAGTACCTCCATTGAAAATGCAGAAATCACCGGTCTTCTGTTTCGCTCACGCCGGGCGTTGGAGACTGGACTCAGGTATGTCTTTATAGCAGTGTGAGAATGGACAAATACAGAGAGAAAACTCTGGGACTATAGGCAGCAAGACCTTGTTTGCACCAGGAGTACAGAAAATATAAAAGAGAGTGAACAAAATATGATTATGGGCTTCTGATAGCCATGCTACACCTGAAAGCAGACATTTGAGAAGATGAACCTATAAAATGTAAGCATACATGTCAATAGATGAGAATTTCATAGGGGATCATAAAATGTATCATCACAACTGAGGCAATTCTCTGAGTGAAAAGGGGTGCTATTTTTAAGATCTTTGGAAAGATAAAAACTCACTTGTATGCCTACTGAGATATTAACTCATCTCTTAAAGTAAAGGAAACTATGCAATGCTAGGACAGGAGTGAAAAAGGACTAGGAGTGAAAAAAACATTAAACTGCTGTAGATATGATTATTTTAGCAAGTATTTATCTGATCTTTATGTCAGATCATTGTTTTTATAGGAACACACACACACACACACACACATACCCCGGGATTAGAATGAGGGTTTCAGTTTCTTCTGGCCTAGACTGTGTGTCTGAAGCATGACCAAATCTACAGCTTTTATTTCACTGGGTCACTGGAAAAGAGAAAATCTTGAGTATTCAGTAAGCCCAATTCCAGCATCTAAACTATTTTCAGATGGGAGTGATATTCACTTATTTTAGAAAATATACAAATAAAATACCCCTGAAAAGAAATTAGTATTATATAAGAGACAATTCTACTCAAGATTAAAGAAGACTTCATATGACTTAATAGATACATTAGACTGTCCTTG
>NW_012112919.1:4838717-4844763 GCF_000951035.1 Colobus angolensis palliatus | reverse complement strand
CAAATTGCCAGAGTTACAGCATTAACTCTCAATTTCTGGTTTGCCTTTGACATTAGTAGGGTAGAAGTATAAACTTTTGAAATATGAAAGATGGTAAAATATGAAGATAACTTTATACAGAGAGCAGTGTGAGAAGATGTCATGTACCACATAAGTCAGGTTACAGGGAGGGACATTCTACCGTGAACAAGGAGATGTGAGATTGGTGATTGCACCGTCTGAAGCAATGGCCTAAGCCGTACCTTGACACCCTTTAGCCACAGCTGGAGTTGGAGCAGTCACGATGCAGGGCGCCATGTCCTATGGCTGCACAGAACGGCGGGGCCCTGGGCTGGTCCATTAAACCATTTATTCCCTCCTAGGCTTCCAGGCCTATGGTGGGAGGGGCTTTCTTTTCTTTCCTTTTACTCTTAGATTTTAAAAAATGTTTTTATAATACAATTAAATATGTGTAAAATGCTTTATGGAATTGTGAAGCTGGACAGGGTTATTATCTTTTAGGAAAGGTGAGGGGCTAGGAGGAGTAGCAGAAACTAGGGTAACAGGTGCAACCAGAAGAGACTGCCTTTGACAGGGATTTTTTTACAAAGTTTTGGACAGCTATGTTTCAACCCTGAGGAAATGGTCTTCTGAGACTAGGGGAAGGTTTTAGAACAATGAGAGAGAGAGAGTTAAAGAACGTAAGCCAGGGTCACAAAATAGGGAGGGCTTGCACAAGCCAAATGCCTTACCTAAAGTATTTATTTTTATTCTCTAACTGTGATAATATTAAATCTATTTTGCAGCTAATAAAAATTATTTAAGCAAAGAAGTAAACCCTCAAAATAACACAGTGGTAAGTGACGGAAGTAATATTCAAGCCCAACTCTGACCCTCTCCTTTGTTCAGCTTGCAGCCAATGCTGCTCAAGTTCAACATGATGGATACAGGAGCTCCCTGGTACTTAAATCATTTGATGTGTCTGTGCTTTGGCTCACCAATTCTTCAACATATGGTGATATACACATCTGTGTTCTCTCAGTTATGTCTACTCTCTACAAAACTAGAAGTCTGTCTAGTAGTCACAGTAAAAGAGTGCACAATACATAGGACTTGGCATATTTAAGCCCTGACTTCAGCACTACATCCTTGGATATCTTTGATATAATACGAGAATAGTATTTCACCCCTGATTAGGATCTTTCAACTCTTAATCATCCTTCAATTCTCAGATGATGTCTCTTTTGGTGAACATTTGACTTATATGATCTATCTTTTCTAATCCTGATGGAGTTGTTTAATCTCTTATGAGCTACATCTGTATTCTGGTATACATGTATTGTTGAACGCATTGTTCTTCTTGGGCATCTGTCTTTTCTTATGGATTGGACACTCTTTAGGAAAATATCTGTCTTTCCACAAGAGTCCTCAAATTACATTGACATGGAGTAACACCACTGTTATTCTTAGGAAAGGTATTCACTGGGTATTGGAGAATGTCAGAATGAAGGTACCAACTGTCCTACTACCAAAAAACTGTCTTTCATTATTAAATCATGGTAAAATGAAAGATAATTGCACTTATCTTATGTTTTATTTAGCAACATTCTTTAAAAGTTACCAAATTTATGACTGTATTTTATGTTGTAAGTTTTATTTTAATCTATGACATCAAACTGCTTAGTGACATCAGTGGATTAGAAGCTACTTGGGTTTAAATCCTACTACTCCTCCTCACAGCATCTTATTGTGTGTCTTTGAGTAAAGCATTAATTCATCTAAACTTTAGTTTTCTTGCATAAATAATACTATTGTTAAAATAAGAAACATAAGATCTGATAGCATCTGGAAGAAAATAAATTATAAGTAAATTACCTATTATTTCTTCATACTTCTAGAACCAAATATTAGTGTCTGATACATGATAAAGTAAAATAGAAATGTTTGAATTGTGTTTACATTCTGTGAGAATAAAGTGAGAGAAGATAAATTTGTTGTGGTGAAATATACAATGTTAAGAAACTAACATACTTTACAGCACACTCAGCTTTTCTTTTCTCTTATAGTCTGGATGTTTATGATATATGTCCAATCCATATTCAGGCTCCTCTACATTCAGAGCCTGTGAGCAAAAATGACAAGTTGATAAACTCACTGAAATTTTGCAAGATTATTTTATAAAGCAATGAAGTGTCTAATTTAAGAAACAGACAAGCCGTTAGACCACAGGACGATGTGGCAAATGGATTTTATGTTTAAAGCAAAAATTCAGAGGGCCTCTCTCATGCTTCCAATCAGTAGTCTGATAGAATTCACTCTCAACTATCACTTTTGTTCTATCTTTTTAACCTAAGTTGAGGAAAACATATAAAGTAAAAAGTAACAAAACTGCTGGAGTCATCTTGAGTACGCCTCAGACCCTCATCCATTAATAAAAGATGTGTGAGAGAAATTTTGAGTGGTCAGTAAGCAAACGAACAGATGGAGCAATGAACCTAATTGAAATCAAGGTTTTATTTAGTGATGGCCCCTTGGGGTGGTAGTAGAAGCAAATCAAGTCTTTCTGCAAAGAATGATCTCATCCAGCAAGTTACTGATGTGCTATCTATATTTGGTAGCAGGTTGAGTTTTCTAATAATCCTAAAACTAAAGAAAAAAGTGAGTTGCTGATAATCTATATAATAGGTAATAATTAGGAATATATCATTGTAGCAAAGTTTATAGCTCCGGCTCTTTCTTCCTACAAATATTTGGATAAAATAGGCTTGGAGAAGTACCTAAAGTTAACATAAGTCCAGAAAAAAAGAAGAAGCTACTCATACAACACATGGTCATTCATTATCTTCTGAAATGTTAATACATGCGCATAGTATTATTACATTAATAGCATCAAAGCAGGCAAAAACGTATGTAACAAATATCAGACTATCATCCATAACAATATTATGAGATTACATAATAAATTTCTTCACAAAATATTATTTATATGTATTATATACATATATGCATATGTACAGATGTGTTGTTTTTAAATTTAATGATTTTAAATGTAAGATTTGGCTTTTGTCTACTCAGCATCCTACATTCCATGAATATATCAAAATCTACTTGAGTTCACAACTGGTATACATATAGGTGATTTACTTGCTTTTCTCTTCTTAAATTATATTGGTTTCTCTCTAACTCTGATCATCCAATCCTTATTGTTCTCTAAATAAAATGAATATACAATATTTTCTAGATGGTTATTCATGTTTTAGAAACTAGTGATTGACAAAACCTACGTGATGTCAGAGTTAATTTGAAGTTTGGTTTTGGAGAGGTGTGTGTCTGTGTAATTTGCAGACTTCCATTGTTTGAATTTTAAAACATGAACAATACTTCTGCCTTAAAACTCTGCCCCCACAAATCAGAGCCTCTGTATCTCTGTTGTACATTACATAGTTAACCAACTATTGAGCATAGTCTCTCGATGTCATTCTCACAGGGGTTTTCATTCCTCTAATATCTTCACCAATGAATTATCCTGTCACCAAAAGTATAACAGAAATATCAAATAAGCTGCAATTCGTGTTTTTTTGTTTTTGTTTTGTTTTTGAGGACAGGCATAAAGAAACAATGATAGAAAAATATTTGTTCTTTGATATCAAACAACTTGTAATATTTGGAGAATGATTCGTTCTCTCAACATAGATTTGATCGTAAATGGAATTAGGCAATATGTAGCTGTCTAGTATCAAAAAAGCAGCCATCATCTCAGTGGTCTCTGTAGTTGGCTCAGTTCATCTTGTAGTGTAGATTTTTATTTGTTTCATTTTGGTTCTACTTAAGTGATCTCTACCCTGACAGATAAACAAATACATTTTAATTTTATTGGGCTCAGTGTTGTTTAAGAAGTAAAGCAGCACAAAAACTTTCACAATTAACTGATAAATAGTGTAAAAATTAAAATAGTCAAAACTGTTTAATTGGAGAAAGTGAGATTAGAGTGGAAGTGTGGAGAATGAGAACTGTGTACACAGTAATATTTAGAAGATGAAGGGTTTTTCTTCTTCCTTTCCCTGCCCACATTTGGGGAAAAAAGTTAATTTGATTTATGACTCCAATTTACAGATTTCAGGAACACATGTAGGCTATATTTATTGATTTGTATGTTGAGGAGGTGGCACCAGAGGATCCATTTGTCTCTATGAAATAGCAACAATAAGCTGAACAAAGGTTCCTTTGGGACTGAGAATTTATGTATGTCCTTTGGTGTTTATTTGTTTCTTACTCTTTTTGTTTTGAACCACATTTATCCAAATGTGTGTGTGTATGTATCTTCATCTCTGTTTAATGTTCTTATGCACTTGAGTCAGACAGAGGAAGATGATGCCTCAATATCTGTAATTCACTGAGAGAAAAAGAGAAGCCCTATTAACCTTTTCAAAATTTATTTTTTAATGGACAAATAATAATTTTGTACATTTATGAGATACAGTGTGTGTTTTGATCTATGTTTATGTTGTAGAAATATTCAGTCAAGATAATTAACCTATCCATTGCCTTACAAATTTATTTTTTTATAGTGGGAATGTTAAAATCTATTATTTTAGCAATTTTGAAATATACATTAGGTACCATGCTTAGTAGCTGAGTGACAGGATCATCCGTACCCAAAACCTCAGCATCACACAGTATACCCAGATGACAAATCTGCATGTATACCCCCCTGAATTTAAAATAAAAGTTGAACAGAAAAATAAATAAATATACAATACGTTATTATCAACTACGGTCACCATGCAGTGCGATAGATCACTAACAATTTTTCCTCTAGTCTAAGTGAAACTTTGTACTTTTTGTTAAATATCTCTTCTTTTCCCATCCCTTTCCCCACCCCGGTCTCTGGTAATATGCTTTCTATTTCTTTTTTCTTTTCTTTTCTTTTTTTTATACTTTAAGTACTGGGATATATATGCAGAATGTGCAGGTTTGTTACATAGGTGTGCCAAAGTGGTTGGCTGCACCCATCAACCCATCATCTACATTAGGTATTTCTCCTAATGCAGTTCCTCTCCTTGCCCTCCACCCCAGGCTCTGGTATGTGATGTTCCCTTCCCTGTGCCCTTATGTTCTCATTGTTAAACTCCCACTTAAGAGTGAGAACATGCAGTGTTTGGTTTTCTGTTCTTGTTTTAGTTTGCTGAGAATGATGGTTTCCAGCTTCATCCATGTCCGGCAAAGGACATGAACTCATTCTTTTTTATGTCTGCATAATATTTCATGGTGTATATGTGCTACATTTTTTTTTTTTAATCCAGTCTATCATTGATGGGCATTTGGGTTGCTTCCAAGTCTTTGCTATTGTGAATAGTGCTGCAATAAACATACATGTACCTGTGTTTTTATAGTAGAATGATTTATAATCCTTTGAGTATATACCCAGTAATGGGATTGCTGGGTCAAATGATATTTCTAGTTCTAGATCCTTGAGGAATGGCCACACTATCTTCCACAATGGTTGAACTAATTTACACTTCCACCGTAGTGTAAAAGCGTTCCTATTTCTCCACATCCTTTCCAGCATCTTTTGTTTCTCAACTTTTTAATGATTGCCATTTTAACTGGCATGAGACGGTATCTCATTGTGGTTTTGATTTGCATTTCTCTAATGACCAGTGATGATGAGCTTTTTTTTCATATGTTTGTTGTCCACATAAATGTCTTATTTTGAGAAGTGTCTGTTCATATCCTTTGTCAACTTTTCAATGAGATTTTTATTTTCTTGTAAAATTTTTAAATTATACTTTATGTTCTAGGGTACATGTACACAACGTGCAGGTTTGTTACATATGTATACATGTGCCATGTTGGTGTGATGCACCCATTAACTCATCATTTACATTAGGTATATCTCTAAATGCTATCCCTCCCCCCTCCTCCCACCCCACGACAGGGCCTGGTGTGTGGTATCCCCCCCTTCCTGTGTCCAAGTGTTGCCATTGTTCATTTCCCACCTGTGAGTGAGAACATGTGGTGTTTGGTTGTCTGTTCTTGTGATAGTTTGCTAAGAATGATGATTTCT
>NW_012112919.1:4834365-4835234 GCF_000951035.1 Colobus angolensis palliatus | reverse complement strand
TTTCTTCCAGTTGATCAAATCGTTTACTGAAGCTTGTGCATTTGTCACATAGTTCTCATGTCATGGTTTTCAGCTCTATCCGGTCATTTAAGGACTTCTCTGTGCTGGTTATTCTAGTTAGCCATTCGTCAAATCTTCTTTCAAGGTTTTTAGCTTGTTTGTGATGGGTTCGAACTTCCTCCTTTAGCTTGGAGAAGTTTGATCATCTGAAGCCTTCTTCTCTCAACTGGTCAAAGTCGTTCTCCGTTCAGTTTTGTTCCATTGCTGGCGAGGAGCTGCATTCCTTTGGAGGGGGAGAGGTGCTCTGATTTTTAGAATTTTCAGCTTTTCTGTACTGCTTTTTCCCCATTTCTGTGGTTTTATCTACCTTTGTTCTTTGATGATGATGACGTACAGATGGGATTTTGGTGTAATGTCCTTTCTGTTTGTTAGTTTTCCTTCTTACAATCAGGACCCTCAGCTGCAGGTCTGTTGGAGTTTACTCGAAGTCCACTCCAGGCCCTGTTTGCCTGGGTATCAGCAGCAGAGTCTGCAGAAGAGTGAATATTGCTGAACAGCAAATGTTTTTGCCTGGTCATTCCTCTGGAAGCTTCGTCTCAGAGGGGTACCCAACCGTGTGAGGTGTGAGGTGTCAGTCTGCCCCTAGTGGGGGGTTTCTCCCACTTAGGCTACCTGGGGGTCAGGGACCCACTTGAGCAGGCAGTTTGTCTGTTCTCAGTTCTCAAACTCCATGCTGGGAGAACCACTACCCTCTTCAAAGCTGTCAAACAGTGACATTTAAATCTGCAGAGGTTTCTGTTGCCTTTTGTTTGGCTATGCCCTGTCCCCAGAGATGTAGTTTACAGAGGCAGGCAAGCCTCCTTGAGCTG
>NW_012112919.1:4828951-4833820 GCF_000951035.1 Colobus angolensis palliatus | reverse complement strand
TTAGATACCATTTGTTAATTTTGGCTTTTGTTGCAATTTATAGATTGAATTGTATTCTCATCAAGCTGTCATTGATTTTCTTCACAGAACTAGACAAAACTAACTTAAGTTTCAAATGGAACCAGAAAGAGTCCATATAGCCAAGACAATCCTAAGCAAAAAGAACAAAGCCGGAGGCATTATGCTACCTGACTTCAAACTATACTGCAAGCCTACAGTAAGCAAAACAGCATGGTACTTGTACCAAAACAGATATATAAACCAATGGAACAGAACAGAGGCCTCAGAAATAATACCACACGTCTACAACCATCTGATCTTTCACAAACCTGACAAAAACAAGCAACAGGGAAAGGATTCCCTATTTAATAGATGGTGTTGATGCAGGAAACTGAAACTGGACCCCTTCCTTACACCTTATACGAAAATTAATTCAAGATGGATTAGAGATTTAAATGTAAGGCCTAAAACCATAAAAACCCTGGAAGAAAACCGTTTTGTTTCTTTTTAAAAAATTGTTTTGATACATGTATGAGGAGCAAGTGTAGTTGCACTACATGGATATACTGCACAGTGGTGAAGTCTGTGCTTTCAGTGCACCCATCACTTGAATAGTGTACATTGTAACCAGTAGGTAGTATTTCAACTCTCACTCCCTCCTGTCCTCCCACATCTTAGATTCTTTTATGTCTTTGGTATGATTTTGATCTGTGTCCCCACACAACTCTCATGTTGAATTGTAATCTCCAGTGTTGAAAGTGGGGCCTGGTGCTGGTAATTGGATCATGGGGGCAGATTTCTCATGCATGGTTTAGCACCATCACCCTTGGTACTATCCTTGCAGTATTGAGTGAGTTCTCATGAGATCTGGTTGTTTGAAAGTGTGCAACTCCTACCTGCTTACTCTCTCAATCCTGCTTTCATCATGTGACCTGCCTCTTCCTGTTTCGTCTTCCACTGTAATTTTAAGCTTCCTGAGTTCTCCCCAGAAGCAGATACCACTAGGCTTCCTGTACAGGCTGCAGAACTGTGAGCCAGTTAAACCTCTTTTCTTTATCACTTATGCAATCTCAATTATGGCAATATGAGAATGGCCTAATACAGGCTTTATTTCACTCTGTATTTCTATGTTTAGCCAGAGTTCTTATATGTGAGAACATATAATTTTTGATATTCTATTTCTGACTCCTTTCACTTATTGCCTCCATTTCCATCCATGTTACTGCAAAAGACATATTTCATTCATTGTATGCCTGAGTTGTATCTGTAGTATGTATGTAAAAACACATTTTCTTTATCCAGTCATCCATTGATGGCCACTTAGGTTAATTCCATGACTTTGCTATTGTGCATAGTGCTGTGATAAACATACAATTTCAGGGTCTTTTTAATATTAATATAATGATTTCTTTCAGGTGGATACCTAGTAGGTGGATTACTGGATTGAATGATAGTTCTATTTCTAGCTGTTTGAGAAATCTACACAGTTTTCCCTGGATATTGTACTAATTTACATTCTCACCAACCATGTATCTGTTCCCTTTTCTCTGCATTCTTACCAATATCAGTTGTTTTTTCTTTTTAGTAATAGTTATTCTGACTGGTGTAAAATATTATCTGCTTTTTGTTTCAGTTTGAATTTTTCTGATGATTGTGGATGTTGAGCATTTTTAAAATTTTTGTTGGCTGCTTATATGTCTTATTTTGAAAAATGTCTGTTCATGTCCTTTGCCCACTTTTTAATGGAATTGTTTTTCTCTTGTTGAGCGTTTTGAGGTTCCTATAAATTCTGGATATTATTTCTTTGTCAGATGCATTATTTGAAAATATTTTCTCCCATTATATAGGTTGTCTATGTCTAGGTACTCCATTGTTCATTTCTTTTGCTGTGCAGTTTAATTTAATTCCTTTTGTCTCCTTTGTTGTATTTGCATTTGAGGACTTAGTCATAAATTATTTGCCTAGGCCAATGTACAGAAGAACTTTTCCTAGGTTTTCTTCTACGATTTTTGTCGTTTAAGTATTTAATCTATCATGAGCTAAATTTTTGTAGATGGTGAGATATCTTGGTCCAGTTTTATTCTTCTGGATATGGCTATTTAATTTTCCTAGAACCATTTATTGAATAGGGAGTTCTTTCCCTGGTGTGCTTTTTTGTTGACTTTGTCATGGATCAATTGGTTTTAGGAATGTGGCTGTATTTCTGGGTTCTCTATGCTGTTCCATGAATCTATGTGTGTATTTTTTTTTTTTTTTTTTTTTACCATTAACTTGCTACATGCTGTCTTGGTTACTATAGCCTTGTAGTGTTATTTGAAGTCAGGTAATGTGATTCATTGAGATTTATTATTTTTTTTTGCTTAGGATTGTTCTGGCTATTCAGGCTTTTCTTTGGTTTCATACAAATTTTAGAAATTTTTTCTAATTCTGTGAAAAATTATATTGTTAATGTAATGGGAATTGCATTGAATTTATAGATTGTCTTGGGCAGTATGATCATTTTAACAATATTGATTCTTCTGATCCATAAGCATGGAATATCTTTCCAGTTGTTTGTGTCATCTATGATTTCTTTCATCAGTGTTTTGTAGTTCTCCTTGTAGCGATCTTTCACCTCCTTGACTAACTGTATTTCTTATTTTTTAATCTATTGTAAAGATGATAAGAGTTCTTGATTTGATTCTCTGCTTGATTGTTATTTGGTGTATAGAAATCCTACTGATTTTTGTATGTTGATTTTGTATCCTGAAACTTTACTGCAGTTATTTATTAAGTCTAGGAGTCTTTTGGAGGAGTCTTTAGGGTTTCATAGATATAAAATTATATTATCAGTGAACAGAAATAATTTACCTTCCTCTTTTTCAATGTAGCTGACTTTTTTTTTTTTCTTGCCTGATTGCTCTAGTCAGGACTTCCAGTACGATGTTAACTAGGAGTGGTGAGAGTGGGCGTCTTTGTCTTATTCTAGTTCTAAGGTGGAATGCCTCCCACTTTTTTCCATTCAGTATGATGTTGGTTGTGAGTTTATTATATATGGTTTTTATTATTTTGAGAAGTATCTTTTTATTCCTAGATTGTTGAAGGTCTTTATCAGGAAGGGATTGTGAATTTTACCAAATTCTCTTTCTCCATCTATTGAGATTATATAGTTGTAATTTTTAATTTTGCTTATGTGGTGAATCACATTTATTGATTTGCATGTGTTGAGCCATCCTTGAATCCTTGGAATAAAACCCACATGATCATGGCGTATGATTTTTTCATATGGTGTTGCATTTGCCTTGCTAGCATTTTGTTGGGAATTTTTGCATCTGTGTTCATCAGGGATATTGGTTTATAATTTTTGTTGTTGTTGTTGTTGTTGTATCCTTGCCTGGCATTGGTATCAGAGTGATACTGACTTAAAAGAATGAGTTAGGGATGATTCCCTCCTCCTTGATATTTTGGAACAATTTCAGTAGGCCCAGTATTAGTTCTTCCTTATTTGTCTGATAAAATTTAGCTGTGAATCAGTGTGGTCCAGGGATTTTTGTTGTTGTTGTTGTTGATTTTTTTTTTATTACTGAATCAGTTTCACTTCTCATGACTGATCTGTTCTGATGTTTTTTTTTCCTGGTTCAATCTTAGATGTTCGTATGTTTCCAACAACTTATTTATATCCTCTGGGGTTTCTAGTTTGTGTGTATAGAAATGTTCATAGTGGTCTCTATGATTTTTAGTATTTCTATGGCTTCAGTTACAATGTAATCTTTATCACTTCTGATTATGCTTCTTTGAATCTTCTCTCTCTTTTTTATTTTTGTTAACCTTGCTAATGGTCTATCAATTTTCTTAATTTTTTCAAAGAACTAACTTTTTGAATCATTGATTCTTTGTATATTTTTTAAATCTGAATTTCATTTAGTTCAGCTCTGATTCTTGTCATTTCTTTTTACCTGATAGGATCGGATTTGGTTTGTTCTTGTTTTTCTATTTTCTTCAGGTGCAATATGAAGTTGTTAATTTAAGATATTTGTGTCCATTTGATGTAGGCATTTAACACTATTAACTTCTCTTTTAACAGTACTTCTACTATATCCTAAGCTTTTAATATGCTGTTTCTCTATTTTCATTTTTTAAAATAATTTCTAAGTTTCCATTTTAATTTCATTGTTGACCCTATAATTATTCAGGAGTAAGTTGTTTAAATTCCATGTATTTGTATAAGTGGAGAGTTCTTCTTGGTATTATTTTTTTAGTTTTATTCCACTGTGGTCAAATAAGATATCTGATATAATTTTGAGTTTCTTAAAATGTATTAAGACTTGCTTTGTGGCTTGTCATGTGTTCTCTTTTAGAGAATGTTTCATGTGCAGAAGCAAAGAAAGTATATTCTGTGGTGGTTGGGTAGAATGTTCTTTAAATGTCTATTAGGCCCATTTAATCTAGAGCTTAATTTATGTCCAGAGTTTGTTGATTTTCTGCCTCAACAATATGTCTTGTGCTATCAGTGGGATGTTAAAATCCTACACTGTGATATAGCTATCTGCCTTTTTTCTTAAATCTAGTAGTATTTGTTTTATGAATTTTGGTGCTCTGGTATAGGATGAATATATTTTTAGAATTGTTACATATTCTTGTTGAAATAATCACTTTATCATTAAATAATTACAGTCTTTGCAAGTTTTTATTTACTGTTTTTGATTTAATGTCCATTTTATGAGATGTAAGTATAGGTACTCCTGCTCACTTTTGGTTCCTGTTTGCATGGATTATTTTTTACCACCCGTTTTTTACCAGTTTTATAAGTTTCTTTTATGCAGTATATGCATGTGTCTTGTTATTTTAATTCAGTTGGCCAGTCTATATCTTTTAAGTGGAACCTTTCAT
>NW_012112919.1:4815650-4828166 GCF_000951035.1 Colobus angolensis palliatus | reverse complement strand
TCCTCCCACCTCAGTCTCCTGGGTAGCTGGGACTGCAGGTGCATGCCAACATGCCTGACTAAGTTTTTTGTATTTTTTGTAAAGAAGGAGTTTCACCATGTTTCCCAAGCCAATATCAAACTCCTGGGCTCAAGCGATCCACCTGCGTCAACTTCCCAAACTGCAGAGATTGTAGGCATGAGTCATCATACCCATCATTCATCATTTTTTTCTTTATTTTTGTTTGATGTGGCTAATTCAAAAGACCTGCCTTCTTACTTCTATAATTGTTTCTTCTGCTTGGCCTAGCTTATTCTTAAGGCTCTGAATTGTGTTTTTAACCCTTTCAATACATTTTTATATTTCCAGAAGTTCCGGTTTTATAAAATATCTGTCTCTTTAGTAAGTTTTTCATTCATATCCTGAATTGTTTTTTCTGATTTGTGTTAGTTTTTAACTTTCTCTTGGATTTATTTGATCATCTCTGCAATTTACATTTTCAATTCTTTGTCACTTCAGAAGTTTCATTTTGATTAGGATCCATTGCTAGAAAGCTAGTTTGATCCTGTGGAGGTATCATAATCCTGTGTTTGCATATTGCCAGCGTTCTGAAGCTGGTTTCTTCTCATCTGGAAAGCTTTCACTTTTTATCTTTGAATTTACTTTGGTATTATGAGACTTTTAATTCCCTCTTCATGCTGTGACTTATATATGTTGTCTGTGGTCATTTGGCTTCAATGCTAGGTGCTTTCAGGGGCCAAGACTCAGTATGAATTATTCGGTTATAGATAGCCTATGTGCCAGTGGCTTTCTCAAATGCAGGTTGTAGTACCAATGTACTGGGCATATGAGTGGTCTCACTGCCCTCTGCAGGACTAGAATTGTGAAAGTCTCCAGAAATTTATCTTGTCGCTCTGCATTGTGCACCTCTGTCAGCAGGTTTTGTATCGAGTTGTGCAGTTCAACCTCCAGGTCAGTAGATGGTGCTTATGAGTAAGAGCCACCTGTAGCGGAGGCACATGTATAGGTACTTGATCTTTTTTTTCTTTACCAGGAGGTGCTCTGTGGTTTCAGGTGATGGGCTGGTCTATGGATGGCCTGGTGCTCTGAGTTTCCCACCCAGCCTCTGGAGGTGGGGACAGATTTGACTGGGGCTAGACTGCCAAGATCACCCATGGATACCCCAGTGATGAATGCAGGCAGCAGCCCTGTGGGAGTGGCTGGGGCTTTACTGTTAGAATGCATGTGGTCTCCACAGGATTAAAGGGGGATGCACCAGTTCCACATCCTAGGCAAGCAGAAACTCAATACATTTTTCTGTCACATCCCTGTCCTGGGGCTCCCGTCTTTCAGTTCAGCCAGACACTGTCATCTATTTCCAGGTGACAACTTAGCTGAGAACCATGGAAAACACCTAAAAGTAGCTTTGGAGCAGAATCCCTTACCTCAGCCCCAAACAGACAGCTTATGGGCTTGCCTGAAATAATCACTCGGAGTAATACTGTTAATTTCCCCCTATGTTGTCTTCTAGTAGTTTTACAACTTCAGATCTTATTTTCTAAATCCTTAATTCATTTAGAATTGAATTTTGTATATGATATGAGATAAGGTGCACTATCATTGTTCTGCATGCAGACATCTGGTTTTCCCAGAACCATTTATTTAAGAGATTGTCTTTTCTCAGTCTGTCTTCTTGGCATCTTTGTTGAAAATCAATTGACCATAAATACTTAAGTTTATTTTGGGGACTTTTATCCTCTTCCATTGTTTGATGTGTCTGCTTTTATGACAGTATCATACTGTTTTGATTAAAATAGCTTTGTAATTTGTTTTGAAATCAGGCAGTGTGATGCCCCTAGTTTTGTTCTTTTTTTTTCCAAGGTGTTTTTGGCTATTCAGGGTCTTTTGTGTTTCCAATCATATTTTAGAAAGATATTTTTGGCCAGGCCCGGTGACTCATGCCTGTAATCCCAGCACTTTGGGAGGCTGAGGCAGACGGATCATGAGGTCAGGGGATCGAGGCCATCCTGGCAAACACAGTGAAACCCTGTCTCTACTAAAAATAGAAAAACAAAATTAGCTGGGCATAGTGGCAGCTGCCATAGCCCCAGCTACTCAGGAGGCTGTGGCAGGAGAATGGCGCAAACCCAGGAGGCGGAGGTTGCAGTGAGCTGAAATCATGCCACTGCACTTCAGCCTGGGTGACAGAGCGAGACTCCATCTCAAAAAAAAAATAAATAAATAATAAAGGTTTTTTCTATTTCTATGAAAATGGCAATGGAATTTTCATACAGATTACATTAAATCTGTAGATTGCTTTGGGTGGTATGGAAATTTTAACAATATTAATATCTTTAATAAGTGAACATGAGATATCTTTTTATTTGTGTCTTCAATTTTTTTATCCGTGTATTAAAGTTTTCAGTGTACAGATCTTTTACTTCCTTGATTAAATTTATTCCTATTTCATTTTTTATTTAATGTAAATGAGATTGTTCTCTTAATTTTTTAACATAGTTTGTTGTTAGTGTATAGAAACCCTACTAATTTTTATATGTTGATTTTTTTTACCTGCAACTTTACTTTTTTTTTCGGTTCTAAGACTTTTTAATGGTTTTGCTATATATAATATAATGCTCTTGGCAAACAAATAATTTCACTTATTCCTTTTCTATTTCAATGTCTTGAGTTTCTTTTTATTTCTTAGTTGCTCCAGCTGAGATTTTCAGTACTATGTTGAATAGAAGTGGTGAGACTCAAGATTCTTGTCCTCTTCCTATTGTACAGAAAAAGCTTTTATATTTTCACCATGAAATATGATGTTAAGTCATATATGCCTTTCTTGAGTTGTGAAACATGACTTCTATACCTATATTTTGAGATTTCTTAAAACTTATAAAAATATGTTGATTCTTAGTAAACACCTTTTCTGCATTTATTGAGATGATCATGTGACTTTTGTCTTTCATTTGTTAATGATATCAGATTTATCAATTTAAATATGTTGAAACATCCTTGCATGCCTAAGGTAACTCCCACTTGATAATAATGATTAACCTTTTAATGTGCTATTGGTTGTGGTTTGCTAGTACTTTGTCAAGGTTTTATACATCTTTGCTCATCATGAATATTGACCTGCAGTTTTATTTTCTTGTATGCCCTTGTCCAGCTTTGATATCAGGGTAAGTCTGGTCTCATAAAAAGAGTTTGAAAGTATTTTCTCTTTTTCAATTTTCTGGAAAAGTTGAAGAGGATTGGTATTACTTTTTCTTGAATTATTTCATAGAATTTAACAGTGAAGCCATCAGGTTTTGGGATTTTCCTTAATGGAAGACTTTGTTACTGATTCAATCTCCATACTTGCTTTTTGGGCTGTTCATATTTGCCTTTTTTTCTGATCAATCTTGATATATTGTATTTTTCTAGATATTCATCCACTTATTCTAGGTTATCCAATTTGTTGGTGTGTTATTGTTCATAGTTGTCTCTCATAATCCTTTGTATTTCTAAGGTGTCAGTTATAATGTCTACTCTTACATTTCTGATTTTGTTTACTTGAGTCTTCTCTCTTTTTTATCAAAAAATGTTGTCTTTTTTTTAAAAAAAAAAAACTCGGTTTCATTGATCTTTTCAATTGTGTTTTTCTAGTCTCTATTTTATTTATGCTCTGATCTTTGTTGTTTCCTTTCTTCTGCTAAGTTTGGACTCAGTTTTTCCCTTGGTTCCTTGAAGTATAATGTTAGGTGGTTTATTTGAGATATCTTTTCTTTTTTGATGTAAATGTTATTGCTATAAACATTTCTCTCGGAACTGCTTCTGCTGTATCTCATAAGTTTTGGATTCCTTTTTTATTTTTATTGCTTTCAAGATGTTTTTTAATCTAACAAAATTCCTTTTTGATCTATTAATTGTTCTGGACTTCCAGATATTTATGAGTTCCTCAAGATTCCTCCTGTTATTGATCTCTAGTTTCATGCCATTGTGGTTAGAAATGATACTTGATAGAATTTCGGTCTTCTTAAGTTTGTTAAGATTTGTTTTATGTCCTAAATGTAGGATTTATCCTGGAGAATGTTCTGTTGACAGAAATGTATTCTGTTGTAGTCAGATGGAATCTTCTTTAAATATCTGTTAGGTTAATTTGCTTTAAAGTGTAGTTCAAGTCTAACATTAAAAAAGTTTTCTTTTGTCTAGATGGTCTGTTCAATGCAATATTTGTCATTATATAATAATGTTCTTTAGTGTCTCTTTTTATATTTTTAACTTTAAAATCTGTATTATCTAAGCCTAAGCCACCCATTCTGTAATTGGTTTTCATTTGCCTAAAATAACTTTATTATTTATTTTTATTCTATGTGTTTCCTTAAACGTGAAGTGATTTTCTTGTAGGCAGCATATAGTTGGGTCTATTTTAAAAAAATATTTAGCAACTCAATCTCTTTTGATTTAAGAATTTAATCTATTTATGTTCAAAGTGATTATTGAGAGATAAGAACTTACTATTGCTATATCTTTAATTTCTATTTCTTTAAATTTATTTAATTGCCATTTCTTTATATATCTTTCTGATTAATTGCAGATTCTTTGTTTCTATCTTCCTCTCTTGCTGTCTTCTTTTTTGACTTGATGGTTTCTTGATGGTGGTGTGCTTTGAATCTCTTCATCTTTTGTGTATCTTGTAAGTATTCTTACTTTGAGCATTCTTACTTTAAGCATTCTTACTCTTAAACATTCTTACTTTAAGCATTTTTACCATAAGTCTTACATAAAACATTCTTATACTAATAACAGATTATTTTAAGCTAGTAATAACTTTGATCACTTGCACAAACTACAATTTTACTTCCCCACTATAATTTGTTTTTATATCAAATTATACATCTTTTGTAACTTGTGTTTCTTAACAAATCATTATGTACAAATGTTTTTAATAGTAATGCCATTTATCTTTAATACTAGAGATTTAGATAAGTTTCACATTACTGTTACTGTATTAGAGCTGAGTTTGACTATGTACTTACTTTTACCAGTGAGTTTTCTATTTTTATATTGCTACTTAACAACATTGTCTTCAACTTGAAGAATTCCCTTTAGCATATCTCATAAGGTGGGTCTAGTGGTGATAAATTCCCTCAGCTTTTATTTGCTTGAGAAAGTTTTTAATCTCCTTTGTTTTTGAAGGAGAAGATTGCTGGACAGAATTCTTGGCTGATTTTTTTTTCTTTCTGCTTATATATGCATATGTATATTGGTGTGTGTACATGTTTATATATATAAACAGAACCTTCTGTTCTTTTTTGTTGGGCTACAATTTTCTGCTGAAAATTGTACTAATAGACTAATGGAGGTTCTCTTATATATAACAAGTTACCTTTTCCTGGCAGTGTTCAGTATTTTTTCTTTGTCTTTAACTTTTTACAATTTGATTATAATGTGTCTTGGTATAGGTCTCTTTGTTTTTATCCTGTTTAATATCAATTGAGGTTCCTGATCTCTATTTCCTTTTTCAGACTTGGTAGGTTTTCTGCCATTATTTCTTTAAATGTTTTCTGTCCTTTTCTTTCTTTATCTTCTTTCTGGAAATCCAACAATGTGTATAATATTCTACTTGATGGTATCTTGTTAGTTAGTACCTTAGGTTATATTTAATATATTTTATTCTTTAATTTCACCTCAGATTAGATGATTTCTCAAGGCATATATTCAAGTTTGCTAGTTCAGTTTGTCTTCTAGATCTAGTCTGCTATTGGACCTTTCTATTGAATGTTTGAGTTCAGATATTATATTCTTATTTTGTTCTACACCAAGGAAAGGATCTGTGGTGCATACCTATACTCTCACTCAGGTTGCTGATTTTGAACCTGGAGAGATTTATCCTTAATGTTTGAAGTTTAAAGGTCACCTTTTTGTTGTCGGTGGCATAGGAGACTCAGGAGTGCAGAACCTCAACTCTCAGAGCTGGGTGATTTGGGAACAAATCCTTTGGAGGGGGGTTGACTGTGCAGAAACGATTTCCATTGACAGTCTTCATATCTTAATTTACTGCTGGAGCAAGCCAAGGAGCAAGGCTGGAAAGTGCCACCTTTCCCAATTTTTGCTGGCAGAGGCCTCTAACCTTTATCCAGGAAGAGATTGCAGGGTTAGAATTGTCACTGGAGCAAACCAGGGAAGCAGGCCTGAGGAATGCTCTCTTTTCCATTCAGGCATGCAGAAGTCTCACACACTCCTTGCAGGGAGAGACTTCTGACATGGAGTTATTGCTGAAGCAAGCCAGGGAATAAAGTACGGGGAGTGCCCACTTTCCCATCTAGTCATGTCAAGGTCCCTCAGTCTGTTTTCTACTTTCTACGGGAGATTCCAGGAATTTATCTCTGGAACAAGCTAGGAAAGAAGCCGTAAGGCGTGGTGCTCTTCCTCCCATTTGGGCTCAAGAAGGTTTATTCTTCACTTCCTGTGCAGGCTCTGAGATACTGGCTTATTAGAGGCCAGAACCACAGGAAACTGCAATAAAAGGGTGCAGCCAAACCCTTTTCAGGGGAAGGTTGTAAGCTGGGCTGATACCAGGGGCCATAGCTGTTGAGAGTGCTCATGTGGTTCAGAACTCATCTTTGTTCTCTGTACTTGAGAGAAATTCTCAGATGCCCTGCTCATGCTATTCTGCAAGCAAGGTGATTTAAGAGCCAGGACCTCTGGCAGGAACTTGAAAAGTTGCACATTATGTGTATTGTACAAACCACTCACTCCTCAGGAATAAGCTGACAGTTGGTATTTCCTTCTGAATTGTAAGGTGCTATGCTCAGAGTGGGATTAGTGTGTGAGTGTATCTCCACTTTAAAAATCAGTTTTAATGTGCATATTTCAGTATGTAGGTGTTCAACTCGATTCTTGGAGCAAATTGACCTATGTTTAGGTATTTACTCAGGGTGTCTGTGGCAGGAGCGATAGTAGTCTCATTTTGTTATGCTGCTGATGCTGTCTTTTTCACAGTCTGTGTGAGTCCATTCACTTTTACCTTTGTCATTTGATGAAGGCCATTATCAAATGATTACAAACTGGCATCTTCTATGCTATTTGCTACTACTCATTCTCTATATAACTTCCTCAATATCCTCTTGGGAGAAAATGACTAAAGCAAAGCTAGTTTCAGTTCTTCCTTTCCCCTTGCCAAATAGCACAAAGCCATGTAAGTGTCCATAACACCGATTCTCTATTCACATTTCTTGATTGCTGGCTAGGTGGCTGAAACACAGTATCTGGAGGGTGAGTAAATATCTTGGTTATTATTGCTTCCCTTCTTTTTCTATGGCACTGGCTATTTTGTTTTATGGCATTTTCATGCATTGAAGTGGTAAAATCTAATCCTTAAAATCAATGGTAGTGAAATAGACAGGACTGCATAAAGTGCTGAGGGTGAAAAGGATCATTATAAACAAATTCAAATGAGCAGAATTAAAGGAAAATATACATGCTGGAGAAGGTCTCATTGGCATTTCTTAAAATATTCATGCAAAATGCCAGCCTTGAAAAAACAATAAAATTTACTCCTGGACTTAAAAAGATTATTTATGCTTGGATAATAGAGTTGAGGGAGAATTGAGATGCTGGAGAGGCACTAATATTTAAGAAGAACCTCTTTTGATTGAAGTACTGTGCTAAACAATGTTATCTAATTTAATTAGTAAATGGCAGCCACTGAGGTAGTGATTGTCTTTAAGCAATGTATGATCCACTTGTGTAGGAAAATATGACTTGCCACCATGTCACTGTTCTGGAACTTTACAACAAAGAGGGTTTAAGTTTTTCTTCAGGAATGCTGAGAAAATATGAAAGAAATCGAGACTGATCATGTGAGCTTCAGGGAGACATTCCAGAAAGGGTTAACGTTGAGTAAGTAATGCATATGCGTTTTGGAAAAAAAAAAAGATATTTTCAAACAGAAGCTATTTTCCTTTGAAGAACCAGATGGTGAGTATGAGGAAATGATGTCCAAGGCATAGCAAGCAGATTAGCCTAAGGGATAAAGGAATTATCTTATGGATATGGAGATCAGAGTGGATTTTAGTGGCTAGCTCAGAAGTACTCAAACTCTTTATAAAATTACACTGTGCGAGCCCCTCCTTAACTCATTGAAGCAGAACTTTTCCAGGCAATTCCCAGGAATAGATATCATTACAGTCACTGAGATTGATATGTCTGCATTTTATAGATGACATTGACAAATAAAAGTATCCAGAGGTGGGAGCCAGTTAAGGTCTAGGAAGTGTTATTCCTACGATTTAACTAGCACCTTAGGACATTGAGCCTGTAGCAGAAAATACTGAAGCAGGATTTGTTAACGGCCATCACACACCTAGAAGATGTTGTCATGTGGAAGGGAAAAGGTAGGATTACTCTCAAAGCCTAAAACCAGAGACAGAAAGTTCAAAGAGGCTATTTCTTGACCTAAACACATTGGCCCAAATGTTGTCCATTTATCAAGAGGTAACAATCACAAATGGAAGAAGGAGCTGAATCATGAAAAGAGAGGATGAAATTGCCTGATGAGTTTTCATTTTCAGTTACATTTTTCCATGGCTAAATTTAAGCTAAGAGCATAAAAGTCCTCATCACATATGTTATTGCTTACTACATGAGACTGGTAGAAAATTTTGTAAGCTTACTCGAATTTTTATAAGATGAAGTTTCTAATGTGTTGTATATTTCTTACAAGCCTTGTATGTCATATTTAAGGGCTTGGCTTAACAGAAAGCAACATAATAAAAGAAAATGCTATTTTGATACATCTGTTGAACTTAAATAAACATATTTACTAGAAATAACCAAAATTCCAAATTTTTGATTCTCTCAAATACCTTTGAGAGATATTAATAACAGTACTTCCCTTTATAGAAGCTATTTTAGGGCCATTCAAAACGTTAAAAAAAACCAGAACATTTATTGTATGACTACATTGAAATTCTTAAGATGAACTGGATGCTGCAACAGCTGCCTTCTTGGGTTTATGTGTTCCTTCACAGAATATGTTCTTGAATCTGCAGTAAAGAATCTTCAGGTGCCTCATTTGACACATCCCTGTGGTGTTCTGTCTTTTAGCTTTGGCACAGTGATTATACTATCTCTTGTGCTTGTCAGGGTAGCCACATTTACCACAGGAAGTCTTGTGAAGGTGGTAACACTTAGAGCCACAGTGGTGGTACAATGTGTGCCTCTTATTGTGATGACTCCTAAACACTGACATTCCCTTTCTCATTTTACTTCTGCAGCTGTGGCAGAGACGCAGATCAAAAAGCAAAACAAACACTTTTACTGTGGTAAATACAGGTAACATTAATTTTCCCATTTCAACATTTTTAAGTAAAATTCTGTGGCATTGAGTACCTTCGTGATGTTGTGCAACCATCGCCACTATTTCATTCCAAAATACTTTCATTATCCCAAAAGGAAACCCAGTTCACAGTAAGCAGTTAATTCCATTCCCCATGGAATGATAGCATGTGTGGCCTTTCATGTCTGGCATCTTTAACTTACCATGATGTATTCAAGGTTCATCCATGTTGGGACATGTATCAGTACTTCATTGCTTTTTATGGATGATTAATATTCCATTGCATGTACACACCACATTTTATTCATTCATCATCTGGTGGACATTCAGTGGCTACTGTGAATAGTGCTACTGTGAATAGCGCTCCCATGAACACCCAAGTTTTTGTTTGAACACCAGATTTCAAATCTTTTCAGTATTTATCTAAAAGTAGGACTGCTGTGTCATATGGTCATAAACTTTCCAAAGAACTACCAAACTGTATTTCACAGTGACTGTACCATTTGAAATCCCTATGAACAATGTCTGAGGGTTCAATAACTTTGCCAATACTTTATGTTTTCCATTTTTGTTTTATTTTATAAATTATAGCCGTTGAGTGGGGGTAAAGTGGTGTCTCCTTTCAGATATGATTTGTGTTTCCCTTCTGACTAATGATATTGAGCAACTCCTCATGTGCTTGTTTGCCCCTTGTATATCTTCTTTGGATAAATGTCCCTTGGAGCTCTTTGTCAAGTTTCTATTTGGATTATTTTGTCTTTATTTTTAGGTATAAGAAGTTTTAAAAATATATTCTAGGTACCATCCTCTTATCTGATATGTTGATTTGAAAATATTTTGTCACATTCTTCAGGTTTTTTACACTATTGAAAGCGTTCTTAGATGCACAAAAGTTCTGAATTTTGAAGAAGTCCAATATGCATCTTTTTGAGGCTTGTGCTATCAAACCCCTTGCCAAATCCAAAATTATAAAAATTTACTCCTATGTCTTCTTATAGAACCTTTTATAGGTTTAGCATATATACTTAGGTTTTGATCCATTTAGAGTTAATGTTTGTATATGGTGTCAGATAAAGATCCAAACTCATTGTTTTTGCCTGTGGCTATCCAGTTGCCCCTGCATTATTTGTCAAGGAGACTATTCCTTTCTCATTTAATGGTCTTGAAAGTTCTTTTCAAAAATCTGTTGACTATCTATATATATGTCTAATTCTGCATTCTCAATTCTGTTCTATTGATGCATATATCTAACTGTGTCAGTATAACATTGTTTTGATTATTGTAGCTAGATAGTAAGTCTTGATATTGGGAAGTGTGTATTTTGTAACTTTGATTTTTATTAGGGATATTTTGAATATTTAAGATCTCTTGAAATTATACATGAATATAAGAATCAGCTTTGTAGTAGGATTGTAATAGGGATTGCAATAGGGTTTTATTGAAGGTAAAAATCAATTACAGGTGTAGTGTCATCTTGATAATATTAAGTCTTCCAATTCATGAATATTTTCACTTAGGTGGCTTTAATTTTTTACAGCAATGATTTGTAGTTTTCAGTAAGTTCTTTTTTCACCTCCTTAATTAAATATATTCCAAAGTATTACATTATCTTGACATGATTATAAATGGAATTGTCATTGCTGGTATACGTAAACACAACTGATATTTGCCTTCTTCATATACTCTGCAATTTTTCTGAATTAAATTTTTTAGCCTATGGTGTATGTATTCTTTGGAATTTTGTATATATAGAATCATGTTATTTGCAAATAAAGATAAGAGTTTTACCTTCTTTCCAATTTAGGTTTAGTTTATTTTTCCTCTACTTTTTTTTGACCTGACTTCTCTTGCTTGAAATTTTAGTTTAACGTATTAGCCCATTTTGCATTGCTATAAAAAACTACCTGAGACTGGGTAATTTGTAAAGAAAACAGGTTTAGTTAACTCATAGATCTGTAGGCTATACAGGAATCATGGCTGGGGAGGCCTCAGGAAACTTACAATCATGGCAGAAGGTGAAGAGGAAGGAGGCATGTCTTCCATGGGTGGAGAAGGAGAAAGTGAAGAGGGAGGCGCTGCACACTTCTCAACAACCAGATTTCTTGAGAACTCTATCACGAGCCAGTACTAGGGGAATGGTGCCAAGCCGTTAGAAACCACCCTCACGATCCAGTCACTTCCCAGCAGGCCCCTCCACCAACACTGGGGATTACAATTCAGCATGAGATTTAGGTGGGGACACAGAGCCAAACCATGTCGTATGGAATAGAAGTGGCAAAAGTGGGCATCTTTGCATTGTATTTAATCGCGGGAGGAACACTTTCATTCTTTCATCATTAGGTATAGTGTTATCTTGTGGTTTTTGTTTATTTTAATAAATACTTTTTATCATGCCGAGGAAGTTCCTTCCTATTGCTAACACGTTGAGTATTTTATTATGAATGGACTTTAATGTTTTTTAAATGTTTTTTTCTAAATCAATTAAGATGATCATTTGTGTTTTCTCCTCTGTATTATTGTATTATATTGATTGATTCTTGGCTGTGGTGTATAATTATTTTAACATGATGCTGGATTCACTTTGCTAGTGTTTTATTGAGTATTTTTGCATTGATATTAATAACATATATTTGTCTGAGGTTTTTTAGTATACCTTTGTAAGACTTTGGTATCAAGGTAATACTGGCATTATAGAATGAATTTGAAAGTATTTTCTCTTCCTTTATTTCTTGGAAGAATTTGCAAGGTATTAGTGTTCATTTTTAAAAGTTTTGTAGAATTTGCCAGTGCACTATCTTGTCTTTGGCTTTTATCAGAAGAATTTGATTATTGATTTAGATTTTTTATTCATTATAGATGCATTCAGATTTTCTATTTCTTCTTACATTAGTTTCGTTAGGGTGTGTTTTCAGTAATTTATCCAATTCATTATTTTGTTGGCATGCAATTTTTCAGGCTTCTCTTATACATCTTTTTTTATTTTTGTAAAGTCAGTAGCAATGTCCCAACTTTCACTTTTTATTTTAATAATTTGAGTCTCCTTTCTTTTTTCCTTAGGCTAGATAAATGTTTGCCACTTTTGTTATCTTTCTAAAAACCCACTTTTGTTTTTTATCAATGATTTCTATTGTTCTTCTACTCATTTTCTATATCTTTGGTCTAACTTGTATTGTCTTTCTGCTACATATAGTTTTACTCTTTTTTTAAGTTTC
>NW_012112919.1:4811905-4815016 GCF_000951035.1 Colobus angolensis palliatus | reverse complement strand
TGTGTTTTTAAAGACAGGGTCTTGTTCTGTCACTCAGGTGTAACTGCAGTGGTGCAATTATAGCCCACTGTAGACTCAACCTCCTGGGCTCAGGTCATCCTCCCACTTCAGTCTCCTGAGTGGCACATGCCGCCATGTCCAATAAATTTTAAAAAGCCTTTTTTTTTTTTCTTTTTGGTAAAGACAGGCTCTCCCTATATTGCCCAGGTTTGTCTCAAACTCGTGGTCTCAAGCAACCTTCTTCCCTCTGACTTTCAAAGTACTGGGATTATAGGCAGAATCCACCATGCCCAGCCCCTTTAGATTTTTCTGATCCATTGATTGTTTGAGTGTTAATTTCTACATATTTTTGAATTTTATAATTTTCTATCTTCTATTAATTTTTAGTTTTATTCCACTGTTGTAGGATTTCAATATTTTTAAATTTACCAATAGTCATTCTATGCTGTAATATATGGTCTATTCTGGAGAATGTTCCATATAAACTTAAGAAGAAGGTATATTCCTCTGTTTTTGGGTAGAACATTCTATAGATCTCTTATAGATCTAAATGATTTATAATAGTGTTCAAGTCTTCTATTTATTTGTTGATGCTTTATTACATACCAAAAGTACAATATCCAAAAAGTTACACCCCAAATACAATAATACTGAGATTTATATTTATCTATGCAGTTATTTTTGTCAGTGTTCTTTATTTCTTCTTATGGCTTAGAATTTCTGTCTAGTGTTTTTTAATTTCAGCCTGAGGAACACACTACACCATTCTTAATTTGAAGGTCTATTAGCAGCAAACTCCTTTTGTTTGCCTGAGAATGTACTAATGTCTTTTTTCAATTTTAAAAGAGAGTTTTATCAAGTATATGGTTCACAGTTTTCTGGTCTTTATATTTTCTAATGAAAAATAGAAGGATTATATATATCTGGTGATTCATTTTTTTTTTCTGGCTGCTTTAAAATTCTCTTGTTTTCACTCTTGACAGTTTGATTATAATGTTTCATGTTATGGATTTCTGGGTTTATACTTGTTACAGTTCATTGAGCTTCTCTGATATTTAGAGTCACAACTTTCATCCTATTCGGGAAGTTCACAGCCATTGTTTATGCATATATACTCTCTGTCCTTTCTCTCTCCTCTCTCCTTCTAGGATTTCTGTTAAATTTTGGTACACTATATGGTGTCCCGTAGGTCTCTTAGGTACTATTCATTTTTTTAAAATTCTGTTTCATAGGCTAGATAATCTCATTTAATCTATATTCAGGTTGACAAATTCTTTCTTTGTCCATGCATAAGTGGACATTTGAAATCTTCTAATAATTTAAAAATTTTATTTATTGTACTTTTTAGTTCCAGAATATCTATTTAATTTTTAAAACAATTTATTTTTATAAATATATTCTGCATTTGTTGAGACTTCATGGTCCTGGTCTATTTTAGTGCTTTGTCTATAATCTACTTCAGCTCATTGAACTTAATTTTAAAAGTTGTTTTTAAAGTTTTTATTAATGATTCCAATGTCTGGGCTATCTGAACAGTATATATTGATTTCCTTCTTTTTTTCCTGTGGATAGGTCATACTTTCTTGTTTTTCTTTTTAATCCCTTGTCATTTTTTCAATAACATTTTGGATATTATAATGTGTTAATCCTGGAAACTATATCTTCACATTGTCCATTGTCTGTTGTTGCTGCTGGTTTGGGGTTGGAATGTCTGTTTAGTAGTTATTTAAAATTGTTTTTGTAAAAACTATATTCTTTGTCATGTGTGGTCACTGAAGTTTCTGTTTCATTATTTGGTGGTCATATAGTGATTTGACAAAAATTTTATAAAATTCCGGGAGCCATAAAGGTAAAAAGTTAAATTAAAAACAAAAACAAAACCAAAAAACTCCTGGTCTTCCCAGGTTCACTCTGTGTTGGAGTACTTTGTCCATCCTTAGATGGGCTATTTTTACCAGTGCACCTCAGCTTTCCCTCCATATATGTGTAGAGCCTAAACAATCGAAATATAGAGTGTGTGTGTGTGTGTGTGTATTCCCACATTGTAATTCCCACATGTCTACAGAGGTAACTGTAATCCCTGTGTGTTATGGGAGGGAGGTGATTGGATTATGGGGTCAGTTTTCCCCATGCTGTTTGCCTGATAGTGAGTGAGTTCTCACAAGATCAGATAGTTTTTTAAGGAGCTCTTCCTCCTTTACATGCTCTCTCTCACCTGCCACCCTGTAAGATGGGCCTGCTTCCCCTTCCACCATGATACCATGATTGTAAGTTTCTTGAGGCCTACCCTGTCATGTAGAACAGGGAGTCAATTAAACCTCTTTCCTGATAATTACCCAGACTCTTTATAGCAGTCTGAGAACGGACTAATACAAATGCTCAGTAATTAGCAAGTGAGGCTACCAACAAAGCATTGTTCAACTCAATTGCCTTATTTCTGTATACTTCACTATGTTATGGCAGAAACTACTTAGTATATGAAAACCTGCCTTCAATATTTTTTTGTTTTTTTTTCCGCCAGTGAATTTTTGCCAATTGCTTGCTTTGTCATATTAGATGAACTTTTTTAGTAGTACTCTGCAGGAGGAATTCCTCATAGAATCTGAAATCAAATATGCTTCAGAAAAGGTATCTCCTTATCTTACACATCCATGACATATGTTAGGATATTAAGGACTCTGAAAATCTTCCAATAAAGAACATCTTGAACCTCTCTTTGTATCAGCATTTCTCAGACTAATTTGACCATTGACACTCTTTTTTTTTTCATGTAACACCTTTTTAACCAGCATATCATACTTTAGGAAATTCAATCTCTCTGAGGTTGTAAAATGAAAATAAAATAATCAGCTTTATGTCTGCATGCCGGGAAGATCTAGTAGTGTTATATAATGTGTGAATTTATTGAGAATTATAATGTTCATATAAGTAAATTTACGGTTTATTCATAAATAATTATTTTCGGCCAGGTGCAGTGGCTTATGCCTGTAATCCCAACACTTTGGGAGGCCGAGGCAGGTGGACTACCAGAGGTCAGGAGTTCGAGACCAGCATGGCCAACATAGTGAAATCATGTATCTACTAAAAATACCAAAAATTAGCTGGGCATAG
>NW_012112919.1:4795486-4810818 GCF_000951035.1 Colobus angolensis palliatus | reverse complement strand
AAAAAAAAAAAAAAAAAAGAAAAGCATATATTCTTAAATGAGTATACTATAGTCATTCAAAAATTTGCATAGATTGACACATTTAATAAAAAATCCAAATTAATGAGACATTCTTAGAGAAGTCTACATTATAATACTGCTGTTTAGTTTGGGGCACTGATTTTTATTTATTGCTATTAATATATAATTCAAAAATTTGTTCTCACTCATCTATCCTTTGTCTTTGCTTACCTTGTATTTTTTTCTTCTGTATTTCTTTCAGTCTTCTGATTTTACTTCCTTTGTTGTCTGTGGTCCTTTTTTCTAAACTGAGTTCTGAGTGAAAAGACTGAGAGTTTGGTTAAAGGGGAAATTGCAGTTGTCGATGATTTTTCTCTAGTCTCAAATGTGTTTGCAAACCTATCATTTCAAAGTAACATAGGAGACACTAAAGGTATAGATACAGGCAGATGGGAAAATGATGGCATAGGGGAGGTCAAAAAATACTGGCATTTTTGTTAGTCTAATAATATTTTCATGTGGTTCTCTCAAACTTAGAAACTATTTATGAGATGGAGAAACTAATCAAAGAAGCTCAAGGGCCCTAGTTTACTGTCAAAAGAAAATGATTAAAAGGATCAAAAGATAAAATATTCTGATTCATTCCTTGTCTATGATTCTATTTTTCATACTAGACAGTTATGTATATTGATTGAATATATTTTAAAGTAAGATAATGATTTTCAAACCTAAAAGCTGAACTTGGAATTAAAAAAAAAAAAAAAGATTTAACAGCCATTAGCTATGATAACATGGTAGCATTTCCGAATATTTTAATGTTTCCTGAGGACAGAAGAAAGCAATGTCTGAAACTGGGATTTCTGTAGAAAATTCAGAACATCTTCTTAATTTTGTGGGCATCACTGTGGCCTCAGTAACAACATTAGTGTGTGAGTCTAAGAATTTAAGGTGATGTGAAATATGTAACCATACCTAATCTATCGAAAATTAATTTTAGAAAAAGTAACAACAACAAAAATACTTCATGGCTTATCTTCAGTAGGTTTTCTTTAGCAGCCACCGTTAATTACAAAATGGTTGAAATACTTTCTGTAGGGAATTGAAGAAACTGCTCCTTGCCAAAAACTTATTTCATAAGAGGCATGTGGGTTCATGTATTTGTCTTTTTCTTCTTTATTTCCATGTCCTCTCTCCTCTGTGGAGAACCAAGGGGCAACTTTCTAGATGGGCTTGTAAACCAAAATGTATCCGAGACAGATCTCAATCAGTTTAGAAGCTTATTTTGCCAAGGTTAAGAACATGCCTGTGACACAGCTTCAGGAGGTCCTGATGACGTGTTCAAGGTGGTCAGGCTACAACTTGGTTTTATACATTTTAGGGAGACATAGGACATCAGTCAATACAAGATGTACAACATTGGTTCAGTTCAGAAAGGGAGGACAAGTGGAAGCAGGGGCTTCCATGTCACAGGGAGAATCAAAAATTTTCTGATTGGCAGTTGATTAGCATCTAAAGACCTGAAGTCAATGGAAAGGAATGTCTGGGTTAGGAATGTGGAGACCAAGATTTGATCATGCAGATGAAACCTCCAGGTAGCAGGCTTCAAAGACAATAGATTGTAAATATTTCTTTTTATTTATTTATTTATTTTTAAATTTGTTATTATACCTTATGTTCTAGGGTACATGTGCACAACATGCAGGTTTGTTACATATGTATACATGTGCCTTGTTGGTGTGCTGTACCCATTAGCTCATCATTTACCTTAGGTGTATCTCCTAATGATATTCCTCCCCCCTCCCGCCACCTCACAGTCCCCAGTGTGTGATGTTCCCCTTCCTGTATCCACGTGTTCTCATTGTTCAGTTCCCACCTATGAGTGAGAACATGAGGTGTTTGGTTTTCTGTTCTCGTGATAGTTTGCTGAGAATGGTGGTTTCCAGCTGCATCCATGTCCCTACAAAGGACATGAACTCATCATTTTTTATGTCTGCATAGTATTCCATGGTGTATATGTACCACATTTTCTTAATCCAGATTGTAAATATTTCTTATCAGGCTTAAAGAGTCTGTTCTATCAGTCTTAAGGTCTGCACTGATGTTGATGGTAAAAAGGTATGCCCAACACTCCCTTCTGACCATGGCCTGAACTAGTTTTTTAGGTTACCTTTATAATGCCCTTGCCTGAGAGGAGGAGTCCATTCAGATAGGCTTAGAGTTTTATTTTTCTTTTACAGGCTGATGTGGGTTTTCTGGTGCTGAGGAGGCCAGCTGTGTGAAATATCAGCACCTGAATATAACTTAATTTACAGTGCATTCACATTTTACTTTCACTTTTATAGAGTGGCATTAAGGGGAAAGGAAAAACCTGCATAGATGAAACAACTGAATTATCTGTTCCCTAAATGTCCCTGGAATACCCTGAGTTTAGGATTACATTAATGCACCTTGTCTGGGTTCTTATTCTAATTCCTCTTTTGCAAACTGCTCAACTTGCTTATATTCTGTTTTCCTTGTACTCTCTTATAATCATTTTGAATTGTCTCTTAGTCATTTTATTATTTTCTATCTCCATGCCTACTTCCACTGATTATTTTTTCTATTTGTGCATTTAAAAAACATAAAAAAGAGTTTTCTCCACTAGTCTACTGTTGGGGTGCAAAAAAAAGATTTCCCAGAATATGGCATGTGGTCATGCTGAGTGCTTTTTAAAATTGAAAGGCCTAAGAAATAAGCCTCAGAATCAAGGTCCCTCTTACCTTGTCTTGTTTGTTGTTCCTACTTCCCACCCCAGCACAGGGAGGGGCTCTCTGTTGTATTTCCTAATCTGACCAAAAAAGCTTCTTACCAAAAGAAATGCAATTGACTTCTATTCCTTCCCTGAAATTGTATTCTCTCTGTCTGAAAAGTACACTAATGAATGCAAACACACTTGGATGGACTTTTTCATAAGAGAATGCCTGCTTCTTGGGCTCATTCAAATTCCAGAGTGAATCACTTGTAAGTTAATTTCAGTCTCTCTGATTTATTCACTCTCCCTAATAATCATTTACTGGTCCTCAAAAGAATTGTCTGCATTCTCCATTTCCTCCTTCCCATGTAATAACGGTATATAAGCTTCCGTACCTCATTGAGGGCGGCAGCGGGCGGCGGGTGGTGGGGGGCACTGGAGTAATCGAGCTGTGATTCTTCATGTACATTAATAAATTTGTATGCCTTTTTGCCTATGAAGCTGCCTGTTTTCCAGCTTGTTTTTGGTGAACCTTTGAAGGTAAAGAAGTTTTCCCTTGGCCTCTACACTATTCTGCATTGGATCAATATAGGCCATTAACAATCTCCTAAAAATAATCTTAGAGACAAAGTCACATGCTAAACATTGACACCCAATTGCAGTATCAGACTTTTTCCTGAAACAATTCAAATTATAGTCCAAAGTGCTCTGAGGAGAGAATTGAGATTAAAAGTGCCATTTCTTAGCTTCCAATACCTAAATATTACTTGCAATCCTGAAGATCTATTTAGAAAAGCCACCTTAATAGAAATGCTCTCTCTGAAAGCTTTTTACAAATAATTATATTTTTAAAACCAATAAAAAAAATTGTATTTTGTGTTTAAATTTTAACAACAAGGCCACGTGTCTGAAGTACTTTACTGTCAATTTTGGAACCTATTCCAACATGTTTCATGACAGTAAAGCTGCCCCAATCACTAGGTCATTTATCAAGGCTTTCTTGTTAACTGTACCTGTGGCTGGGGGAGATGCTGAGAGCAAATTCACTTCTCTGGTTCAATGGGGAAGTGAGTCTATTATATGGTTCCTCATGGCAAAGTTCATACATTGCAAATTCCCAGGCTCTACTACAGGTGGGCTGCATTTGCATCTCAGAGGGTGAGGCTTGAGAAGCATCAACCTTAAAAAATGAGATTCAGAAAATATGACTTAGAGTTTACTCAAGCACAAAGCTTGAGGATAGCCACCTGGGCAAAAGACTCCAAATTAGTAGGACCAGCATTCCAAAGTGGAGAAGTTAAGGTTTCACTTATATAGGCAGAGAGAGAAATATTAGCAGAATTACATTTTTCATACAAGTGCATACATTACAGCAATTTGATTGGTTACAGATTCCTATTATACATTCTAAGTAAGGTTACTTTATTACTTCGTGAGATTATTAAAAAGCTCCTCCGTGACTGTAAGCTCCATTGCAAAAATTGTAACAGTGAGAAGTATGACATTGAAAGAAATCTGACCAAACTGATTCCATCTTGCTTCTAAACTTTAAGGTGTCCTTGTTTATTCCCGGGCATAGGCCTAACTAACTTTGGGAGAAACTTAGTTTATAGTTCAACTTTGAAACAAAGATGATAAGAGCCCTTTCCCCAAATAAACCCCTTTCTTACCAGACTGCCTTTGTAGGACTAACTAGCCTCAAGATTAGAAATTATGGTTTAGGAGTCATGCCGCTAGAGGCCACAAGATTCTAAACCTCCCCAATTGCTCCTAGGAAAAACATCACTATTGTAAAACCTAAGATTGGTGCTGGAGATAATTTTTAGACCTTGCACTTGATGGATCAGCTGACACCACCCAAATCCATAAACGGGCTCATCTGATCTTGTGGCCCCCACCCAGGAGCTGCCTCAGTGCAAGAGGACAGCTTCTACTCTGTATGATTTAATCACCAAGCCAACCAATCAACACTCCCCACTCCTTGGCACTCTGCCTTCAAAATTATCCTTAGAAAACCCCAGTCTACAAATTTTCAAGGAGACTGATTTGAGTAGTAATAAGACTTCACTCTCCTGTGCAGCCAGCTCTTTGTGAATTAATCTCTTTCTCTATTGCAATTCGTCTGTCTTAATAAATCTGTTCTATCTGGGCAGTGGGAAAAATGAACCTATTGAGTGGTTACATAATGATCTGAGATGGTCTTATCTTGGGCACCACCTGGTTTTCCTGATTATTTACAGAAAAAGGCAGAAGTTACAGCTGCATGCCATGTGACTCAGGCTCCATAGCCATATTCCTCTCAAGGCTCAGAATAATTTAAAGTTCCAATGGCTTTAAGTTTGAATTATTTAATTTCACAGATACTACATGTTGAAGAATCACTCCAGGAAATTTCAGGGCACTGAAATTTTGGACCACTGGTAGATACATGGTCCTAAGAGTAAAATGCTTTATTTATTTCATTTCAATAAAATAAATGCATTGATTTTTTTAACCAGTTTTTACAATGTGTTTAATATTATTTAACATATTTTAGATAATATGAAGATTTAGTCCACTTCCTAGTATTGTCACCCTCTGATATATATATATATATATATATATATATATATATATATATGTCACTCTCTGTGACATGTACATGAACAAGAAGAGGTTTTTCTCTTCCTTACTCTCTGGTATGAGTTTCAGTTCATGGGAAACTTTAGCCAACAGAAAAGAGAAAATTTGTCTTTCTCTTGGAGAGTATCTGCTTTCTGAGGCAGCTACAGTCCTGTATCTTAGTCGGCACCTCTTCCTGCCTTGATTTCTCTTTTTCTGCATCCATCTAGTTCCCCTAAAACACACACTGAAGAACCTAGAGAGGAGCTGAATGTTTAAGTACTTCTACCTTAAAAGCCTGGAGACAAATGTATATTAATGTTCAATTTTTCTTCAGATGTTAGAAAGTCAAGATAATGTACACCTACCAGCAATCTGTGAGGCAGCATCCTATAATTAGTATTTTTTTCTGAAGCAAAATCTATGGATATTTATGAACTAGGAAAATAAAATGCATAATGAACCTCCAAGAAAGTAAAACAAAAGCAGTCCCTGACATTCAAAAACTGGCCTGGCCCTTACAGTTAGGCTTATTATTTTATATAAGTAACTTCACAGAACATAAGCCTCAAACAGGGCCACTCTGAGACCATGAGAAAGTGATCCAAACAAGGTCACTTCATAACTTTGTCTAAGCATAAACAAAAGCAATTATTTATTTGTTATTATAGTTGTTGGTAAATAATTATTTACCAATTATGTATTGGTAAAGCTTCATTCTTATTCTAGCTTGACTATAGATTTAGTGAGATATTCAGTCTTAGAATTGCCCTACTTTCTGACAGCATCCAATCTGGAACTAACCCCACTTTCGTAGACCCTCTACAAATCATCCAAGCAAAACCTAAATGCTATGATAAGTTATCCTAAGACCTTCATATTGAGATACTTTATGGTTCCTTATGGTGTGCATTCTTTCTTGCTACAGTGAGTAGTAAACTCTATTTATTTGGTTACGGGTATGTTCCAAGCAGTTTTGCCTGGAAGGCGTTGACATCTTGCATCATGTCTGTTCAGGTGTATTTTGACACTCAGTAAGTTCAGGTAAATGATGTTTTGCTACCAAAGAAGTTATGAGCAGATTTTAGGTGTCAGAGGATTTTGAATTTTAGAATTCTAGTTTTGTGTACTTTAGAATATTTTTGGAAAACATTTGGCAATTTGTCTCTAGAGCTTAAAAATTGTACACAGGCTGATCTTAAGGGAAAATATCAAATTCAGACAAACTCTTCTGGCATTACTTATAAGGGGAAAAATTTATAAATAAAGCTAGATATCTAAAACTATGATGATGCATCTGTCAAATGGACTATTATGCAATCATAAAAATGCATTTTAAAAAGAATGTTGATTACTAGGGGAAATGTGTATGAAATAATGCCAAGTTAAAGCAAAATATAAAATTGTATACATAACGCAATCTCATGGGAATTTACTAAATGGAAACAATAGCCAATTTTAGCTGATTTATATATTTTCTTTACTTTTCCAATTTTCTCTTCTAGATTTACATTTTTAAGAGATCACCATAAGCATAGATTAATCTTTTGAAGACACAAACATTGTTCAACTATTTTTACTAACCATTATTTAGATTCAGTCTCTATGAAGGCTTGATGAGCAACAGAATTTAATCACTCCTAAGGCATTTGTATGAAAAGAGATAGGATGAGGACTATATAAATGAAAAATTAGATATAAAACACGATTTAGTGTTGCAGAAATATATACAGTACATTGGTGATCATCAGATGTGAAAGAAGAAGCAGGGGGCTGTTTTAGGTTTCTTTTTAACTTGAGGTGCAGAATTTGCTTATTGTGGAGGGAAGAGGGGTAACTTGTAGATAAAAGGAACGTTTGCTCTCATTTGCATTATCCCAATTTGCTGAATCAGTCAATCAAATGGATGGTATAATTTCCCATTCTTTCTCTTTCTTTACCTGTGAGCAAATGATTTTGACAGGAGCAAAATAATTTTTTAAAAGATGAGCTGCATTTACAAGGGTTAAATAATTCAACTTGTCAACAACGATTCATTCAAAATATATGTGAAGTAGAGAAAACCTTAGGCAATTCATGCTTTGTGGTAAGCATCTTTCCTTGGCATTTTGTTCTCTGTAGTAATTCCATTAAAGGAGCACAATTTATTGCACATCTCTCTTTGCAGATTTTATCAATGCTGAAACCTTTTAAACTGAGAATGGGATTAAATAAACCCCCTTTACCAATGTGGTAAAATATAATAGACACCCAGCCCATTAAATGGCCAGCCAAATCAATATATCTACTTGGCAGCAATTTCCAGAAGATAAGGTGAAACCCTCCTGTTCTATTTGATAGATGAGCAAACTTAAAGGGAAGAATTTACAGTAGATTCAGCGTGTACCTTGAAGGAGTATTCATTATTCTCAAATTACCTTTTCATGTCAGCAGTTTTGTGGTTAGTAAACAGAGAGGCCGTTTGTACTCCCCCTCCTATGTAGTGATAGGGGTTGCTTTGCAGCAAGTGACTGATGTAGACAGCAGAGAAGTGTTTAGATCTATTTAACAAAGAGGAGGTTTCAGGTGCATTTAAAAGATATTTATAAATTTGACTTGTGGAAGTCATACTGCTCAAAATCACCCTAAATTATGTGACTGTCTATATGAATGTGAATCCAGGAGAGTGTGAATGGTGCAGAAAGCTAAAGAAAACAATAAGAACAGTAATAATGTATAATGTGCCAGGCACTATGTTTTATATAATTATAAATTTAATAGAAATTGGCCAAAGGAGGGAAACTATTGTGCTTATTTATAATCTGTCAGGAACTATTCTTAGCGCTTTTACATGCATTAATATTTGTACCTAATCTTCACAGAAAACTTTTCAGGTTGGTATCATTGTGGATTTGGAAACAGAGAATCAAAGTTAACCGCCCTCAAATCACAATAAAAATATTGAAGCTAGTATTTTAATTTAGGCTTTTGGTTTCCGAGACCTATTGGTCTATACAATAATGTAGTAAAAATAGAAAAAGTCAGATTGTTTTTATAGACCTAGGGTAAAGCTGAGTATTTCAAACAGAAATTTACTCTTTAGATGATAATTCAGAAAACAGAAGCTGGTGACTGAAGTTAGGGTCAAATGTTGAAATCAGACAAAGCAGAAGGTGATGGTCAATATCCCAGAAAATATTCAGGGTCAAAAACAGGAGCTGAAGCAGTATCACAACTAGAACCCCAATTCTGTGGATTCTTGGAGCTACATTTAAACAATAGGGTTAAGTCATGATCATAAATGAGGCAACAAAGAATCCTGAAACTTCTATTATTGAAGGCTTCTAATGTTGCATTAGGCATATTTTAATTTAATAAATCTTCACAAAACCCAATGACCCCGAGACAGTGTTGCACAGGGACAGTACACACTGAATCAGTCACTGGATTTTAAGCCCTCAGCCTTGCCCCTTCTTCAGATGTGGGCCTTCTGACAGTACTCTTGGATGACTTAACCTTGGAGGAAGCTGATTCCACAAGTCATCAAATTACACGGAAGTAGAAATTTAGACTTGAACTCCAATCTTAAGCTCTATTTCTCAACAGCGAAGCATGACACAGAAACTTCCTGTGTATGTGCAAGGACCTGAGATTAACATTGCAGGGTGGCACCAAAGCGATCTTGTCCCCACTGCAATGATTTGCCATCGGCTCTCCCTGAATCTTTAGTTCAATCTCCTTTTAGCAACACGTGTAGCATTCTACAGCATAGAAGCAGGAGAAAAATGAATACATGTTTTATGGTCCTTTATCCAGGGCACCAAAGTAGAAACTGGATTCTAAACCAGAAATAATTTCCAGAGTTCAGTCTGAAATTCTCTGTGAACGTTTTATAGATTTGGAGAATATGCTAGGAATTGTAGAGGACCCAGGCTGGACATAGGAGGGCAAGAGGTGTTGGAATGAAAGTTGTTTTTGAGAAAGATCAGTGTTAGAGAAACAAAATTTCTATCTTAAAATGATCAAATGATCGCAAGGACAGAAAACCAAACACCGCACGTTCTCAATCATAGGTGGGAATTGAACAATGAGAACGCTTGAACACAGGATGGGGAACATCACACACCAGGGCCTGTTGTGGGGTTGGGGGAGGGGTGAGGGATAACATTAGGAGATATACCTAATGTAAATGACTAGTTAATGGGTGCAACACACCAACATGGCACATGTATACATATGTAACAAACCTGCACATTGTGCACATGTACCCTAGAACTTAAAGTATAATAAAAAAGATGGGTTCTTCACAAATATTTATCTTGGTGATTTCCTATATATTCATAAGCCTTCAGCTGCTGGCTTGAACACTGTTTGGATTGGAAATATGCCCCTGATTTAATGACTCTTCCGAAGATGAAAGAGTCTGTTTTTGGTGCTATTGGGCATGCAGTGTTATAAACTCCGCTGTCTTCACATAAGCCAGATATTAAGAAGGGTATAATTGATCTTCAGGGCTAAGAGGCTTTTGAGTTAATCTTCCTGTATATGAATGTATTAAGCATTGTCCATTTGGAGTCAGTAACTTAACTACTCTGTCCCTGAAGTAATGGATTTAGCCCCAACAGAGGTGGTTATTTATGTTTTCTTGTGACTTGTTTCTTGTAACACCAACTTATATAGATCTAAAAGATCTAAATATGACTCTAACCTAAGCCTGGAAATAGTTGTAGCAGCTCTGGCTATTCACATCTTAAGATAGAAAGGTGTCTTTTAAGGAAAGCAAACCTGCTGAACTATTTCATATTTGGAAGGCAGCACAGCAAGGATGCTCCCCCTCCCTCTTTCCTAATCAGTGCATCATGGATACACAGCACTTATGAAAACAACTTCTGTGATTCATAAAATGCAGACCTTCTGCCTTAAGTGTCCTTTGCAGCTGTGTCAATTTTTAGGGTTTACCTTAGTGTATATGGGAAAGGAAGGTATTTTGCCCTACATTAGTTACTGAGTCGTGCTCTTCCGTGCAATACTTAGTGTTGGCCCCTCCTTGATTTTCTCTGCTAGGCTGCAGGTTAATTTTCTGCTTGCTGAAAGCTACCTCCTGAAGGTTTATGAATATATAGTAAATCACCAAGATAAATCCTAAAGCTTCTGAACATTTTTCCCTTGAAATGAAGATTGCTCTCTCTGCACACACAGCAGGAGGAGGCGAGTTTGACGTGTCTCACTTCCTTTAACTCCTCTGTATTGGTTGACTAGGGCTTAGTTTATTCGTGTTTAATTAGCTATAGTCTACCTTAGAATAATATACAACTTTAAGTATAATGTGAGGATCTCACAGAGCTAGACTACCAATTCCTCCCATTTTTGTGCAATTATTATCACACTTTTCACTTTTACATATGCCATAAATATATATGTTACTATCATTTTTGATTAGATATAGTTTTTCAACTAGCTGAATGTAAAAAATAACTGAATTTTATATTTACCATCATTTATGTAATTTCTAACACTTCGTTTATATGTATGTGTGTATGTATGTATATGTCTGCAGTTCCAAGTTGCAGTCTGATACTTTGTTTGAAATTTTTATTTAATACTATTTATAGTAAAAATGTATGATCAAAGAATTATCTTTTTTAGTTTGTCTAAAAAAATACTTTTTTAAGTTTTTTTGGAAAGGCATTTACACTGGATATAGAATTCTAGGCCAACAGATTTTCCGTCATTTAGCACTTAAAGGCATTATACCATTGCCTTTGGCTTGCATAACTTCTGATGAGAACTCTAATATTCTTTGTTTCTCTGTTGGGAATATGTATTTTATTTGCTGGCTGACTTCAAGATCTTCTTTTTATGTTTTGTTTTCAGCAGTTTGTATGTGATATATCTTGGTTCTTTCTTTTTCTGTTTATTTACTAATTTGAAACTTATGTCCTTATTTAGTTGGTGTTTATCATGTTTGGTAGTCCCACAGCTTCATAGGTGTGTGATTTGGTGGCTGCTGTGGTCTGAATGTTTGTGTCCACTGAAATTTGTATGTTAACACCCTTCCCCACAAGGTGATGGTGTTAGTAGGTTGAGCCTTTGGGAAGGGATCAGGTTGTGAGGCCTCTGCCCATGAATGGGGTTAGTGTCCTTATAAAAGAGCCCAATGGGAGTTTGCCCACCCCTGCAACCATACGAGGACGCAGTGATAAAGTGTAATTTGTGAGCCAGGAAAGAGACCCTCACCATTATACTGAGTCTGCCAGCAATATGATCTTGGATTCCACAGCCTCCAAAACCATGCAAAATACATTTGTGTTGTTTACAAACTACAAAGTCTATATTGTTTTGTTATGACAGCCTAAGTGGTCTATGTTTCATCAAATTTGGAAAATTTCAGTCATCATCTCTTGAAATATTTATTTCAATCCATTTTCTCTCTCTTCTCTTTGAACTTCTTGGCTGGAGTCCCCAGTTTTTTTGTGTGTGATGTTTAGCTTTTTCAATAGAAACTTTAGCATATTGATCATAGTTATCTTAAATTTCCATCCAGATGCTCCAACGTCTGAACCACAAATCTGGTTTGGAGGATTCGCTTCTCATTTGCAGTATGTTGTTTTATTTCATATTTCCTTCTGCATGTTTTAAGTTTTGGTTTAATTCCAGGCATCTTGTGTGAGGGCAACAGAAACTGGGATATAACATTCATGACTCAAAATGGACATTTTTTTTTTTGGCTGGATTTTTGTTGAGGGTAGGGTTTAGTCCATCAAGTCAGATACTGTGCTGGGTTTAGACTTTGTTTTCACTATTGTTACCTTCAGTGAAATATAGGCTTCAAAGTCCTCTAGTGTTACATTCTGTTTAAGATGAGGACCAAACAATTTGTCAGAGGGTTTCCTTCAATGTCTGTTCTACCCTCAACTTTAGAAATTCTCTTTGTACCTTAAGCTCAGAGATGCCCTCTTCTCATGCTCATGTCCCAAGCTTATGTCCTCAGTAACCCTGCTGTTACATGTTACTCAAACACTTGCAAGCCAGGTGGATGTAGTGTAGCATTCTCTATTGCTCTGGTGCAGTCCCTGTCTTAGCTGCTGTGTTCCTAGCTGCTGTGTTCCTATATTGTGGTGGTGCTGCCCCTCCCCAACTAGTAGTGGATCTTTAATGGCCTGGGCCCAGGAGTTTCCTGCCCATCACCAAGGATGAGTCTTCACATTTACTATTAGAGTGATGAGGCCTGCTTCTCTTCTTTTAGCATCTTAAGCATTATATTCTATATGGAAAATAGGAAGGCAGGATCCATGCAGTGCTTATATAATTTCTCAGTTGTCTCAAATTTTCCCCTATGCCTTCACAATGATTGACATATTTTCCTGTCTTATCCTTTCTGCTAATTGTTCTCATAAACCATTGAGGTCTTATGGAGAGAAGCCAAGAGTGTGTGTGTGTGCGTGTATACACACATAATCAGAATTGATTCATAGATATTTATTTTACACATCACATTATAATCGAATACTACCTGTTATATTTTGATGTTAAAATTGTTCCAGCTTTGGCTAGGGGGAACTCTTTTAGCTGGTTCCTGATTGATTTTACATGCCCCTATCATAGTGTGGGTATTTTATTAGTTTATATTTTTAATATATTAATCATTATTCTCAGAACTTCTCTCTGTTTTATGTGCAGTAAAAAGCTGTATAATTGTTCAAATTGATGCTTCTGAAGAGTAGAATTGCTGCAGAGACCTACTCTTCCATCTTCATCTACCCCTTCCTGATCCCGAAGTGTTCTTTTTAAAAACTATTTATTTTTTCTTTTGACTTCATTTGTCTAATATTATTTGTTCTGTGCTTATAAAATTTGATGCTTTATAAAACAAATTGGAAATTGTATATTTATTATGAAAAACACAAAAGTTTGCTTAATCCTACTGATACAGTTTGGATGTTTGTCCCTACTCAAATGTCATGTTGAATTGTAATCCCTAGTATTGGCGTTGAGGCCTGATAGGAGGTGATCAGATCATGGGGATGGATTTCTCATGAATGGTTTAGTACCATCCTCTTGGTTCTTTCCTCATGACAGTGAGTGAGTTATCATGAGATCTGGTAGTTGTGAAGTGTGGCACCTCCTCCATCCACGATCTTTCTTTCTCTTGCTCCTGTCATGTGAGAGGCTGGCTTGCACTTTGCCTTTTACCATGACTGAAAATTTCCAGAGACCTCATCAGAAACCAAGCAGATGCCTGACACTATGCTTCCTATACAGTCTGCAGAACTATGAGCTAATTAACTTCTTTACTTTAAAAGTACTCAGTTTCAGTATTTCTTTATAGCAACTCAAGAACACCTATAGCAACTCAAAAACACCTAATACATCTACATCAAGGAAAAAAACATAGTTTATATTTTTCTATGTTTTTCTCTGTGCAGTTACTACTTGAAAAGTACTGGACCCTGTTTCAAGATTCAGCTCAATTATTACTTTCTCTATCAATGTTTTTTATTATAGTGTTTTCACTTCTTTCACATGTTTTCATTTTCAGAATCCTTGTAGTCTAGAATAAATGTTTTGTCAACATATGGTGAATGAATGAATAATTGGGTAACATATTCAAGTCATCTCACACAAATATTAACTGACGACTTGCAGAATATAGTAGCCTGAAAAGGGTTAATGTGTCAGGAACCAGATTGACTTGATATAATGGCATAGGAGATATAGTAATAGACAAGCATTTGAAAGAATTTCAAACCAATAAGCCAATGCCTGGCCTAAAATGTGGATTAATCTGAATAAACAGAGTGGACAGCACATTCCTGAAAATTAAAATTTCTGACATCAGTAGCAGAGTGAAGAAGAATTTTGGAAGGATTATAAATTCCCAGTTCTTGTTTTGGATCATTTTTGGTGCTTCAGAAACAATCCACAAGGTATCAAGGCAGGAACAAAACAAAACAGAGAAATGGGTATGGTTTATTGAATCAAGGTACCAAGGAGAAGACTCTCAGGAAAACGGCAGAGTTCAAATATTATAACTGAGGCATAGGAAATAAGAGTTATATAATTATAAGCATGAGTGAGCGCTAGGTGATAGAATGACCAGGAATGGGACTGGAGGAATGTACGTAAGAGTGACTTATGTGACTATTGATGAGGCATGTCCCTTCTACGTGCTTCTTAGTCAATTTACACTATTATTTAAATGCAAGGACATTATAACATACCGCCTTACTTGTCAGTGTTTGACATTTTAGTGAATAAAGTCAACTTTAAACTGCTAAAAAGTGTTTTTAAAATCTATTCTGTATATGCTAGAGACTCCAACTCATCTCTGTATCTAACTTGTTTTGTGTAGATCCAGCTTTAGTGAACAGAAAGAACACACTCTCATCACTAATCCTCATAAGGATTTAGATTTCCAAAGGTGAGGATAAAAAGAAAGTAAAGGATAAAGAAATTAATAGAATTTTAGCATATACAGTCATCCTGGCAATTAAAAAACAACATAAATTCATGAAGTAGGAAAAGTCAGGCGATATAAAAGACAGTAAAGTGAGGTGACTAATGGTGAAGGTGAGTCAGCCTGTCTTCAAGAAACAAACACTATCTGACAACATCTGTATGTTAGTAGTTGTAAAAGATTTGAATAAAATCAAAATGTGGTATGTGCCCTTATGGCAGGTGCTTTCAATTTGTTGGAAAGGCAAATCTTACACATATGAAACTACCAAAAATCTGGGTTCTCAAAGTAACTTGTGACATCATGTGAGATCTGAAAATATTTTCTCCAGCTTCTTCTAAGTCTGTCTATTATATCTGCTCTGGTAGACCCTGTAGACCAGCATTTGGTGCTTGAAATGCACTGCTCATTTAAATACAATGACAACAATTTTATTTCTCTACCCCTCTGAAAAGTTGACTGCTTCCTATTTTCAATTCTCACATTATTTTGCTCCTTTCTGTTTATGCCTACTCTCCTCAGCTGTATATCCATAAGAATGATTAATTTTGTGCTCTGTTTTTC
>NW_012112919.1:4787067-4789961 GCF_000951035.1 Colobus angolensis palliatus | reverse complement strand
GTACCTCAGTTGAAAATGCAGAGATAACCGGTCTTCTGTGTCCTTCGCGCTGGGAGTTGGAGACTGGAGCTGTTCCTATTCGGCCATCTTGCTCCGCCCCCTCTCTCTCACTTTCTCCTTTATCTCTCTCACTCACACACACACATATACGCATGCATGTGCACACACATACACACACCAACAAAACTCCAACTATCTTTGTTATCTTCCTTTTCCATTTAATTATTGAAATAAAACTAGCATTAAATTTAGCCACTGGTTCTGCCTACTAAGCATTTGTTTGGATGCTATTCTATCATATTCTTAATAATCACATTAATGCTTATTAAACAATAGAGACAAACTTAGGCAAAGAGGCTACAAATATGAAAAAGGAACAATCCCTGACTTCAACAAAAAATAACAACCAGGCATTTATTTCTAGCTTTATTTACGCCTTTATTTACCCCACAAGTATTTATTGTGGGAGTAGGGACCCTCCCTTTTTAGTTACACTGTATTCCCAGACATTAAATAGTTCCTGTTATAAATTAGGCATTCATTGAACATTACTAAATTAAATAATGAAACTAAGTAAGAAAGCTCATATGACAAAATATATAGAGAGAGTTGTGTTTAGTACAAGGAAGGGAAAGGAGTTGGTGACTATCATTAAACAGATGAAAGACCACAGTGTTATTGCAGAGAGTTATACTCATTGACAGTTAATTAGGTGATATAATTCTGTAATGGAAAGAATATATTTTAGATTGTTTAATTACTGAAAGCAAATACTTTGAATAATTGGTATCTATTCCTAAAGAAACTATGGAAATCTGAACACTGTAAGAAAAAAAATGTAGAAATGATATTGCCTGTGTATGATTTGAATAGTCTTACCTGAGGGCAGGTTATTGAAATTCACAAGGTATCTCACAGTGAGGCTAATGTCCTCATTAAACACATGTAGCTATTTGCATCTAAAGCATTCTTTTATCTCCTTTGTCATCTCTATTTATAAATTGCTGAAATCTGGGTAAAATAGATAATTCCCCCAAGTTATACCAGGATATGCAATGCTGAATTTTATAATCTTTTTTTTTCTTGCAGCCCGGCACAGAAAATTTCTTGGAGTGTTAAAATCCAATTCCTACGTTTGATGTGAATAGAATCCTCATGAATTTTAAATATTTTCAATATGCCACTCACTTAATACTTTAAACAAATACAGTGTTTCTCAAAAATACATACTAAGTTCTGGGAAAGGAGGAAAGGAGACATTTCCTCCTTACATTTACGTACTGTATTTAAATACTACGCGGTACAATTTGAATGCCTCCAGATGACTGCAAGCTTTAATGTGTCTCTTATAGGAACAACTTGAAGATATGGGCATTTAACAGGGATAAAGACTATTTTTGTACATGTGGTAATATTTGAATAGGTAAGAGTCTGTAATAGAAATATGTGGGTAATCCAGTGTCCTGTGCCATTGAGTGGGGCCAAGGGTTACAGATCACAAATAGAAAAATCTGAATATGGTCTCTGCATGTGGATTTGGTTAGTGAAGTGTATCTCTTCAATGTTTGATGTGAAAAGGGCCAGGCGTTTGGTCACAGTCATATTTTTAGGATAGCATGTTAAAACAAAATAGTCAATAATGACTCAATTATTAAACACAGTTAATAGTTATGAATATGTAGATGTTTTTGTAACATTTAAAAGATATCTTTTCTTCCAAAGACATCATCTTAATAGGGAAATCCTAAAAACATTTTTGCTAAAGAGAGGGGCAAAAGAAAGATGCCTTCTATTATCATTATTTATCTTTGACTTCATTATCTATTGCAATTAGACAAATGGAAGTTCAAGATTTTGAATAGATCTGATAACAAAACTAGGAGTACTATTTTAATAAAAAAATAGCCCACAGATCACAAGAAAACTTACATTGATTTATGTAATAGTAAGATTGTAAAAATAGTGTATAGCATCCAGTAGCATTTATGTGTACAATCTATGTGAGTTAGATGATAAAATAACAAAAAATACTTCATTTAATGAAAGTTAGATGATAATATAACAGAAAATACTTCAGTTATCTTAGTATATTTTGTGCTTCTGTTGCAGAATTCCTAGGACTGGAATTCTTTGTCTTGGAAAATTTGTTTTCTCATAGTTTCAAAGATTGGAAAGTCTAAAATCAAGGCAACTATCACTTCTTGTCTGATGAGTGCCTTCTTATTGTCTTCTTAAAGGGCAGAAAGAGAAAGAGCAAGAAAGCAAGCTAGCCAAACACTGAAGAAAGCCTGTTTTATAAGGGTCTTAACTCCATTAAGTAGGAAGGAGATGTCGTGGCCTAATCACCCCTTAAAGGCCTCACTTATTAATATTGTCACAGTAACAACAGCTGAATTTTAGAGACACATTCAAGCCATAGCATTAGGCAATAAACTTTCAAAAATTTTAAGAAATATATGAAAAAAACTTTCAAATGCTACTGAAAGATATTAAGGACAATTTGAACAAATGTGAAAATACAACACATTCTTAGAGTTTAAAAGAATGAGCATAGCAATATTCCCCATAGAGTTTACTACATTTACTCTAATTTAATTAGAATATCTATGTTTTTTAAACTACAAATTTTGAATGTAAAGTTTTTGTTAAAAAATTCAGGAAATGTTCAGAAACACTCTGAAACAGTGAGATCAATACGAGGGAGTAATACTGTTGAATAGTAAAACCCAATATTTTAAATTTTCTATAATTAAAACTGTACAATATGGTGCATGAACTGATAAGCCAGACAGTTGAACAGAATGTTAAAGCCATGGGGGGTGGAGCAAGATGGCCGAATAGGAACAGCTGCAGTCTCCAACTCCCAGCGCGAAGGATACAGAAGACCGATGATT
>NW_012112919.1:4764613-4781302 GCF_000951035.1 Colobus angolensis palliatus | reverse complement strand
AAAAAAAAAAAAGAATGTTAAAGCCATACATATACACAAATTCAGTCATAAATTTGGCATATGATAGAGGAGTAATCTGGTTGCTATAGAGGAATAATTTGGTTACTATTGCTGTGTAGCAAATCACCACACAATTTAGTGTCTTAAAATTACAATTGTTTATCATCACTTGTAATCTCTGTGGGTTCAGATGTGGGGGCATCTTAGTTGTGTGATTCTGACTGGCTAGTCCTGGGTCATGTCAAAGATGGATTCACTTATATGTCTGGTGCCTTCGCTAAAAGCTGGGTAGTAGAAAAGTCAGAGATCCATATGCGTCTCTTTCTATCTGTACATGCATCTCTCTCTGTCTGTCTCTCTCTCTCTCTCTCTCTCTCTCTCTGTATGGTCTCTCCACCATGTCAGTGTCAAAGTAGATGAACTTCTTACTCTGTGGCTCAAGCTCCAAAGGCACATTTCCTGAATTGAAATGCCAGGTAGAAGTCATTAGCTCTCTTTGTAAATCGCACATTATCCCTTCTACCTTATTCTATTAGCTGAGGCAGTTAACAAAGGTCCTCTTAAGTGCATGGTAGAGAATATAGGCCCTTGCTCTCAAAGAAATAATATCAAGGTCTAACTTTAAGAAAATTGTGCCATCTTGGAAAATATAGTTTTCCATAAGAGGTTATTTAAATTCAAGTAAAGACAAATTAAGCAATAAATGGTGAGCACAGCCTATTGAAAAATATATATTCATATTGAAAATAAACTACGAAAAGATTCCCAACACAAAGACTATGTAAATATAAATTTATAAAGGCACAAATACAAGAAAATGTTTTCAACTACTTTTCCATTGTCAACGGTTGCTCAAACTCAACAAACCACACACATGCACACAAAAACTATGAATCTGATAACATAAATACTTAAACTTTTACATGGTTCCAAAAGAAAAAAGATAAAGTCAAAAAATAATGACAAACTTGTAAGGTTACAAGAAATGTTTGCAAGTCTCATTAACAGACAAACATTTAAAAGTCTTCTCAAATCAATAACATAAAGACAACTAACCCATTGAAAGAAAAAAGAAGAAATGAGTATTAATGAAAATAACTTTAATAATATTTAAATATATTGAAAGCTACTAGATCTCATTTATAATAAAAGAAAGAAAAACCATATGGAGAATCCCTAATCGACCTATAAATTGTGATATCATTCGAGAATTTATTGGCACGTAGTACTGGTGAGGCCCATGAGGAAACAGGAATGTTTTGTTATTGAAAGTGTAATTTTTAGGGAGACCCTTTGGCAAATTTCCTTCAAAATTGCAATTGATCCCACTATTTTACTTTGGGGAATGTATTTGTGGTTGGCAGATGTCTAAGAAACACCCCAGTGATCCATGTTCATGCCTCTTGAGTGCAGGCAAGACCTATGACTTTCCTGTTAACCAATAAAATACCGTTAAAAAATGGGTTATTACTCCAGTGATTTTATTATGTTTTAAGTCAAAGGTGAAGCTATTTTGTGAATTTAATTAAGGCCTTTAATCAGTGAACTTTAAGTTAATCAAAGGCAAAATGATCCTGGGTGGGACTGACTTAATGAAGCTCTTTAAAAAAAAAGATATAGGGAAAGTATTACCTAGCAGGCACCAGAGAATCTTCTGCTGGCTGCATGAGTTCTGCAGCTCTAAGGAACTGAATTCTCACAACAACCTGAGTGAGCCTGGAGGAGGATTCTGGATTCCAGGTGGCAACACAGCTATGCTGATACCTTAATTATGACTTTTCCAGAACCTGAGTAGAGGACTAAATTATACTCCATGATGAACTCCTGACTCACAGAAACTATGATATAAATAAATATGTGTTGTTTTAAGTCTCTAAATCTGTGGTAATTTGTTAGGCAGCAATAGAAGACCAATATAGGATTTCTTTCACAAATGTGTACCCATGCAAATTGATGTATGTTAAGGCTTTTCATTGTTGAATTATTTCTGATACCAAAATATTAATAACAAAAGTTTATCAGTAAGCATGAAATAAACTTATGAGATGGTGTATATTTGCAATGGAATATTATGAAACATAAAATAGAATAAAGTTCTTTATGTACTGCATGTAAATATCTCCAAAACATGTTAGTAAATTTTAAAAAGCAAGGTGAAGAACAGTGTGTACGGTATGCAACCAGTTATGTGATAAAAGGGGAAAAAGACTATATATTTGTATTTCTTGAAATAAACATAAAAAATAACATTTTGAATGAATCAAAAATAATAGAATCATTTTTTGTGACAGTTAGAAGATGAGATCTAATTTGAAAAATTTGTAGGATGTATCATTTCTACTGTTAGTGCATTATTTATTTCAAAAATATAATAAATGCATTTTATTTTAAAATCATAATAGAAAAGTATATATGAAAAATCCCTAATCAAGTCTTAAGGGATATAACAAAGGAAAAAATATACTTTAATAAGAAACAAGAAGGCCACACAATGGAAGAGTGTTGACAGGGCAAAGATAGAATACTAAAGGCAAGGGTGAGTAGTCTGCATATCGTCAAATAGTTTGCCTAGTTTAAAGCACTGGAAGTTGGTAGACAGCTGGGATCTTGAGTCACCATCATTTTTGGAAGTATAAGCCAAAAATAAAATTTTAAGGCCCCTAACCATCTGAATGGATTTTCTCCTCAGTCAGGGCACTCTTAAAATTTAACCTGAGAGACTAGTTCAGGCCATGACAGAAAGGAGTCAGACATGCCTCATTATACCTCTCTGGAATCAACATCAACACAGATTTTAACCCTGATAAGAAACATTTTACAAGCTATTCTCTTTGAAGCCTACTAGCTGAAGGCATCCCCTGCAAATAAGAACTTGGGTCTTCATAAACCTTTATCTTTACTCAGACATTTCTTTTTGTTGATCCAGGTCTTTAGATAAACTCAACCAATGGTCAACTAGAAAATTTTAAAATCTACCTATAAGCTGGAATTTCCCTGCTTCTAGTTGTCCTGAATTTCTGGACAAACCAGAAAGTCTGTACTTATTAAATGTATTTGATTGAAGTTTCATGTCTCCCTCAATTGTATAAACCAAGCTGTATCCCGATGACCTTAGGTACATGTTCCTAGGACCTCCTCAGGGCTGTGTCATGGGCCATGGTCACTCATGTTTGGCTCAGACTAAATCTGTTCAAATTTTTAACAGAATTCGACCCTTTTCGTCGACAGAGACAACCTGATGCTGTTAAGCAGGATGTAGAGTAGGATGAGCCTTAGGAGGTCAAGAAGAAGACAATCATTTCCTACCAAAGTTGAATGGAATCAGGAAAACTCCCTTCTCATCTCTAAATCCCAACCATTATCTTGCCCACAGTCACATTTCCTTTTTTTGTTCCCAGGAAACATTTTTTCCAAGTTACATGGTGTTTACATGGTGTTGATATAAGTATTCCTGACATTATTCTTCAGTACTGCTGATAATGCTGGTGAATTTCCAGTGTCGCATTTGAGGGATCTCATTGCTGCCCATTTATTTAGCACTGCTAACCACTACTCTCCTGATATGACTTGTCTTTTATTGCCAGAGTAACCCCAACTGTGGTTTATTAGAAACAAAACCACATAAATATAATATATTGATGAGTTCACTGTTTGTTAAGTGAGAAGATTTGGGCCTTTAAACAGTGAAACTAGAAAGACACTTCAAAAGTGCTTTTGCATTTTTAAACCACTTCGGTGACTTCCGTTTGTGAGAAAAGCACTGCCAAAATAATGATATCTGCGAATCAGGTACAAAAAATCTGAGTGGAAAAAAAAAGTCCCTTTGTCTTACTCAGAGTCTGTCTCTGAGATCTATTTTTATGCTGGGAAGCTGTGGGAAACAAGTCTGATGGTTGGTGCTGTTTGTACCACATCTGGTACCATTAAAGGGCCTTCCCTCCCTGCAAGAAAAGCAAGACATTGGGGGTATTTTCATTCTCCATAATTCATTCTAATTTCCTACTGCTTAAACTGCAACTTGGGAGTTATTATGCACTTTGAAGAACTATGTTCACTATAGCAGGCCACAAGGGAACTATGCAGTGTGCAGAAGCTGTAATTTACAAAATACCCTCTGGAGAAAGGAGGGAGGGAATGGAGCTTGGAAAGTGCTTCCTTTTCTACAGCAGAACTTAAACGCTATGGGAATTACATCCACCAAACTGATCATGGCACTAGAACTTCATAAATACAAAATAGTATTTCTGTATTGTAAAACAAGGAACTCGGAATGTCTTGTTCTGCTTCTACATGAGCTGTTGTTACAATAAAAACACATTCCCATGGTTCTCTTAATAACTTTTGAACAAGAATATTAGCGAGATCCTTCCCTGGTCCTCTGGGTAATTTTCAGGACCGATATACTTTACTCATCTTATTCTTCTATTAGAATAAGCAGCCAATAAAGTTATGGGCTGATTCTTGATAAAGTTTATTTCTGATGTTAGTAACTTTTATCTTGTCTCATTTTTGTTGGTCAGACTGCCTAGAGGCTTGCCAATTTTTGTAGTCTCTTCAGTGGAACGATTTGGTTTCATTAATTGTCTGTATTGATTTCTTATTTTCAATTTTTTTGAATGTTACTCACTTTTTCTCTGAGGGCCTGTAACATATGAATAATAGTTATTTCACATTTTTGTTTGATAATTCCAAAATTATTTATTTATTTTCTTCTGTAGGTTTTAGGCATATTACTCTTCTCTCACTAGATTCTTAAGGTAGACTTTAAAACTATTGGTTAGATTTTTCCTTTTTTTCCTAATATGTGCATTTAATGTTATAAAATTCTTTCTAGGTAATTTTTTCACTGTACTTCAGTGAAATTTTTATGGGTTTTATTTTTATTTTCTTTATTTCAAAATATTTAAAAAGGTTTTTCTTAAAACTTTTTAAAAATGCATGTATTATGTAGAAGTGTGTTGTTCATCTCCAAATATTTGGTCTTTTTTTCAGCTGTCTTTCTATTATTGATTTCTAGTTGAATTTTACTGTGGTCTGAGAGCACATTTTATATGATTTCTGTTTTTTAAAAGTTTTTAAGATGTGTCTTATGGAACAGAATGCGGTCTGTCTTGATGAATGTTTTATGTGAGCTTGTTAAGAACGTGTATTCAACTGTTGTTGGATAGTGGATGGTATATTCCATAAATATCAATGAAATCAAGTTAATTGATGGTGGTGCTCAGGTCAAATATTTATACTGAATTTCTGTTCATTTGAATTATCAGTTCCTTCTTTTATGATATTCATGTTGTTATATGGTATGTCGAGCTGTAGATTTTTATGGTATTTATCCTGACTGGTATTATATAAACTTCCTAGATATGTGATTTTTGTGTCTGTCATTACTTCTGAAAAATTCTCAACCATTATTATAGTACTTAAAGTATTTCTTCTTTTCCTTTCTCTCTTCTACTTCTGGTATTCCAATAAAATTGTCCCAAAGTTCATGGATATTATGAGTTTTTCCCTATTCATTATTTTTTTCTCTCTGTATCTCATTTTGTGAAGACTCTTGATATATTTTTAAGGTCACTGATTATGTCCTTAGCCATGATCAGTATACTGGTCAGTTCATCAAAGGCATTCTTTATTTCTCTTACAGTGATTTTGGTTTCTAGCATTTCTTTTTTATCTTTCTGGGTTTCCATCTCTCAGTTTACTTTGCCTATCTGTTTTTGAATGTTACTCACTTTTTCTCTGAGGGCCTCTAACATATGAATAATAGTTATTTCAAATTTTTGTTTGATAATTCCAAAATCCTAGTTATGTCAGAATTGGGTTCTGATGCTTGCTTTATGTTTCTTGACTGTTTCTTTTGCTTAACTTTTAGCATGCTTTGTAGTATTTTGTTGAAAGTCAAACTTGATGAATCAAGTAATAGGGTTTGAGGTAAACAGGTCTTAATTTGAAGTTTTATGTTAAACCCATGACAACCCTAATAAAAGAAACTTTACCCCATGGGCCTGTAAGGAAGTTTGCTAAGAGGAAGCTTGTGGATGGAGTTGAAAGATAATTTGAAAACCTGCACACCTGAATTTGGACGTGCCTCAAATTTGAAAGACTTCAGAAAGTAGAAGCAAGGAGCTCAAAATAATAAAAATAAAAAAATTAATCCAATGCCTGAAATGACTATGCTTTCTGAACAAAGAATTAGAACAAATATTGAATTAATGAATAGTGTGTTTGCTCAGCATTTGCTACCTCATGTGCCTACAGGGGCTGAGCAAATAACATCAATGTGTTGGTTACCCTGATAGTAACAAGAAGTATGGGAGGGTGGCTGAACCAATAGACAAGCCATATAAAGCCATTAAAATAAAAATAAAAAACAAAAAAAAACAAAAAACAAAACAAAACAAAACAAAAAAACACGCCAAGGAAAATGTATCTCTGGGTTCTTTGCAGGGTAATGAACACTAATTTTTCATGTGTTATGCATAAGAAAGACTGACTTATTAATTGAGTTTCTACTATGTAGGCTCAGTAAAACAAAATAATTTAGATGAGGAAATAGAAAATTTTATCTAAGACAAGCGGATTACTATGTTTTTAGGAAGGAAAGTATATTTTTATCTTATCTTAAATGCTTGGGAATTTGTAACCAAGTTGCATTTTTCGTACATATAGTAAATAAGGTTAAACAGAATATCATCCTGAAGTATCTGCTTGGTGGGCAGACCAACTTTAAGAGTTGCTATTGCAAACTTACTTATTGTCACATTCTTCAATATCTCCTGGAGGTGACTCAATGCAAATGCCAGGAGTAAGAACAGAATTCTAGGAAAACAACTGTACAACATAACAATGAGACTTTGAATAGTCACTATATTTTATCTGGTAATTCTACTTTTAAATTATTCTTCACTGCTAATATAAAATACAAATCAACATGGATGTTAAATGTAAAACAAACAGAGAGTCTTCATGAACAAATATAATCTTAATGTAGGTAGGCAAAGTTATGAAATATTAAAGTGATTAAATATTAATTGATACACACATTAAAATGATGTGTATAAGAAATAATAACATAGTAAGAAACATAATTGTCACATTTACAAGATGAAAATGTATCTGTGGCAAACTAAATCATTATGCAGAAAGAAGAAAAAGCACAATAGTTAAATGACATAATTTTTTAATTCAGTGGCACCTTTTATTCTCTTGTCTGTATTTTCTGTCATGAAACACACAAAACTCCCATGATCAGAAAAGAAAAATTATCTTAATTGCTAATTCTGGCATATTTCCAGGAATCTTTTAATTTCATAAACTCCAGATATTTTCTATATCTTTTAAGATTTGCTAAAATTAACAAAATTATATCCTTTATTAACTTAAATTCTTTTTCATTAAAATGAAAAGCAAAATAGTTATTTGAATGTCTGTCACCTAGAAGAAAAGCCACAATCTGGAAATCAATGGCAGGAACTACGTGTGGCACAGCTGCAGAGCTTTCCAATGAGAGCCAATGAGGGACAGCCCATAGAGCAAAGGAAACTAAGCTAGAGGAGGCTTGAAGTAGCACTGTGGAGAGAGACCACCTGCCTCTCTAACCTGGATGCTTAGTGTGGGCATTCTGTTCCCACACTAAGAGACACGGCTTCTATGTTATCTGGGTAGAATCCAGCTTACGTGTGTCATATCCCAGTCTCCGTGTGGTCAGAGAGGTAGTTTAGTGATCTCCATGACAAAGTTACTGTATGCCCGAAGACAGATTGGCAGAGGTGTATGTGAAAAGCCATAAATTCGCACCTCAATAAAGTAAAAAGGCAGCTTACACAAAGGAGAAACCAACCATCTCATACTCAAAGGGAGAGAAGTCAGTGGTGCCAAGGGTAAAAACAAATAGAATTGGGGGCAGGCATTCCACTAGTTCTCCTCATGGGAGAATGGTGTTTTATGGACTTCTTCATTTCAGATGATTCTAAGGGCATTCCACAACTCATATTCAGTACCTTGTCCCTTTTATCTCTGGAATTTCCACACAACACTACAGATATTTCAGTTGCATGGTAATTCAAATTCTACCCTGTCTCTCAGTGGTGCCATCTATACCTTCCATGTACCCACATATATTTAATAATAATAATTTTAATGATACATAATGTTTTATCAGGTTTATGTAGAATACTTTATTATCCTGATGCTGAGCATTTATATTGTTTTTCTATATTTCATATTTAGAAATAAGTACTATCTAGAATATCAACATTACATTATTTTGTTTCTGTAGAGCAGTTTTTATTACATAAGTTTCTAGGAGTAGAAATTCAGGAATTTCTCTTGATTTGCATTTGCAAATAACTCTCTAAAGTGCTTTAACAATTTATAAAGATAACAGCATTAAATAAGTGTGTTCCAGTTTTATCGCAACTCTATGAGGGACTTATCTTTATTCGTTTTCACATCTTTCTCTCAGTAAATTTCCCTTTAGACCATTTATTTATAAGCACTTATAATAATCTACAGAAATATATAGAGAGAGCATTTATTGTAAACCAGAAATATTTTGTAAAAATTGAGAATCAACCATGAATGAACAAAATGCTTGCTTTCATGGAACTTACATTGTAGATTGATAGAAAGATACAACAAATAAATAAGCCAATAAAAAATATGGTATTAGATAGTTGTAAAGTCTGCTGAGAGAACTTAGTGCCACTAATGGACATGAAATATGCTAAATGAGAAGTTGTAAGTCCTCTTTTAATAGATCTTGAAGAGTTGTAGAACAAGGTGTTAGTAACTTGAGGTTTCTAGAAACGTCATTAGTAAGGTGACTATTATTAATAAGACTGTTCTGTCCAAGTATTTTAGTTTGTATGGTTTTCAAAAATCTGCTGGAGCTAGGTGTGGAATTTAAAATACAATTAGAATAGTCATCTAATTTTGCCTGTCCCTTTAACAAAATGTTCTTTTTCTCAATGTGAAGTTAAGGTTATCTTTGAGCTTCTTTGGCTTCAGTAAACCTCTAAACATCTAAAATTTCCTCCACCAAAGATAAATATTTTAAGTTGTTTTATTGCTAACTCAAGCCATTGTGATTGCAGAAATCAGTCATATTCTAAGATTTCTGGTGTAACTTTTAGATACTGGACATGCATAGTCTCTTTTTAAAAAGTAGGGATTGGGAAACATTTTATTGGGAATTCTGCAGAGATTGTGTTGTTAGGAAGGTATATCCAAAGAACTTCAAAATAATCCACAAACAAATGCAAAATACAGTGAGAGAAAAAGAAAGTCGAAATTAGTATATTACTACTTATTTAGGTCAGCCTTGCACACACACACAAAATGCTATAATGTTCCTAAACACACAAAAAAAACCTCAGTCTAAATTATTTGCTTTTCTCTGCTTCTATATTTTATTTTACAATTAACTTATGGGTTGAATTAATCCCTTGCTTGTCTTTTCATAGGCTATTACAGCATTATTAATGCTATTATTCTAATGTGAATGTCTTATTGTCAGGGGTTGTACCCTTCAGTTGGCTGTGGGATTTGCTTGTCCATATGCTTCTCACATTTACTTGTTCTTATTTCTTAAAGCATTTTAATTTGAGAGCATCAATGCAGATTTATTCATTTATCAGTGAGCAAACATTTCCCAATTGACTACTAAAGGTAAAAACACTATGTTTAGTTGGCAATGTGATGAATACAGACAGAACTCAAATGTAATCCCTGCCTTTAAAGAGCTCTGACCTCTACTAGTGTGTTTTAGATCTTCAGTTTTCTTTGTATATGAAGGGAGTTTATTAAGAAACTGCTTATCCCTTTTTTAAGTTGTTTCACTGCTAACACAAGCCGTTGTGATTTCAGAAATCTTACTGTAAGATTTCTGGTGTGCTTTTTAGATATTGGACGTGCATAACCTCCTTTTTAAAAAGGCAGTGATTGGGAAACTTTTAAATATTCTGTCCTAAGAAAGGTACAGTGACTTATGCTTTTGGGTAATTTGGAACCTGATTGAGAAGCTATAACTTCAGGATGAAAATGTTAGTTTTATTCTGTTGGAATTTGAGAGCCGTTGAAGAAGCATCAAACCCTTGTTCATAAAAATTGTATTGGGAGTTGTAATACAAATGTAAACTAGGTCTTCATGCTCCCACTCAAGCTGGGTCTTGATTTCTAAATACTGATTTCACAGGCTCCTGAGAGACCACATATCATCCAATGATTCCTGTAGATTTCTGGGAGCTTATTCCTCATTCTTTTCTTTGTATCCACATTCCTCCAACCATACATGTTGCCTTGGTCTGCCTGCATTATTAATATGTAGCATACAACATAGTCTTTTATGAAAAACAGGCTGATCATATGCATATACATTTTATTAGTTTACTAACACTGAAGACAGAAATCACCTCGGAAAATGCCTGGGGGTTTTTTACCCTATTCAGTTCTTTGCTCCCTGTAGCTCCTCCTTCCCATATGCTCCAGGGGAAACTGACAGGTTTTTGTTGTTGTTGTTTAAGTCCCACCAAATAAATCTATTCAGACCCTGGGAGTTGAATATGGTATTTCAAATGAAATTCTCAAACTTGCAGAAAAGTTGAAGGCATACTACAATGGACACCCATGTGCCCTTGTTCATACTTTATATAGCTAGCTAGCTAGTTATCTATATTAATTTGCCAAACTGTTTGAAAGTAAGTTTCAGATATCATGATATTTCACCCTTAAGTACTTCAGCATGGATATCCAAAAATAAAGATACTATCTTATTAAATCAAAAGTATCCATGTCTTACTAAATCAGTATTATTTAAGAAGTATTATACTGCATATATTTATGTTTTAAGTTGTTACTTAAATTTTAAGCTGTCTTATTATTTTCTCAGGGTGCTTTTAAGATTTTTTTCTTTATCATTGGTTTTCAGTAATTTGATTATAATGTGATTTTCTTTGTATTCATTCTGTTTAAGTTTCTTTGACCTCATTGTGATGCAGAATTTTTGCTAAAGGCTCAGCTAGGTCTGGGTTCTTATCTCATGACCAGGAAAAATTAGACATGTGGACTCCATAGAGTGAGTAGAGTAGAGTTTGTTAAATAGCAGACATAGCGTTAAGATGGCCAACTAGAAGCAGAGGCAATCGGAGACTCTCATCAAAAAGATCCAAAACAGCATGTGAATCCTGCACTGGCAACCAAGATATTCGTGTTCTGACATTAAGACTGACTAGGTGACTGGCATGACACACAGAGAGGAAGAAAGAGCAGTGTGGTATGGCAGTCCACCTGAAAGCCACATAGGGCGGAAGACTCCATACCCCCAGCCAAAGGAGGCAGTGAGTGAGCAGGCTGCCAAGCCTGGGGAACCGTGCTTTTTCCACAGAACTCTGCAAGACATGGATCAGAAGATCCCACTCAGAAGCCCAAGGCAATGGGGCCTTGGGCCCCAACCACAGAGCCACACAGATTCTCAACACCCACTTGGCTAGAATTGGCCTAAGCCTGCGAGTTTCTTGGGGGAGGGGGTACCGTAACCACTGCTATGGCTGCCTGAAATCTAAGCCATCTGAGCTTTCTAGGGGAGGGGCAGCAGTCAACACTGTAGCTGCAGGGCCTCCCTGCAGGAACTCCAACTCCCATGAGGAGCTCAGGGACAGAACTCTGATCTCCTTGGGCCTGAACCCCTAGTGGGAGGGATGGCCATAGTCTCTGCAGATCAGCAGACTTAGTGTTTCCTCTTGCTACCTCTGAGGAATCTCGGCAGCCCAGATGAATGGGTTTCCCCTCAGCATGGCACAAGGGACAGCAAAGTGCCTCATTAAATGGGTCCTGCTTCCCATGCCACCCAATTAGGTGAGATCTCCAAACAGACATCCTATACAGTAGTGTTCCTACTGGCATTGGGTCAGTGCCCCTCAAGGTCAGAGATCCCAGAGGAAGGAGCAGGAACCCATCTTTGCTGCCCTTGAGCCTCCTCAGGTGACATCTGCAGGCACAGGAGCAAACTAGATGCAAAGAGTCTGAAGTGAACCTCCAGCAAACCACAGCAGCTCTACAGAAGAGGAACCTAACTATGAAAGAAAACAAACAAAAAGAAACAACAACAGCATCAACACAATGTCCCCAAAAAACCTCATCCCAGGGTCAACAGCCTCGAAGTTTGAAACTAGACAAACTCATGAAGATGAGAAATTATTAGTGAGAAAACGCTGAAAACCCAAAAAGCCAGAGTACCTCTTTTCCTCCAAATGCTTGCAACATCTCTCCAGGAAGGGCTGAAAACTAGATGGAGGATGAGGTGGATGAATTGGCAGAAGTAAGCTTTAGAAAGTGGGTAATAACAACTTTACTGAGGTAAAGGAGCATGTTCTAACCCAATAAAGAAGCTAAGAACATTGATAAAAGATCAGAGGAGCTGCTAACTAGAATAACCAGTTTAGAAAGGAACATAAATGACCTAATGGATCTGAAAAACACAACATAAGAACTTTGTGAAGCATACCCAAGTATCAATAGCTGAATGGATCAAGTGGAAGAAAGAATATCAGAGATGGAAGACTATCTTGCTGAATAAAGCAGGCAGACAAGATTAGATAAAAGAGAATGAAAAGGAACAAACAGAACCTCTAAGAAATATGGGACTGTGTAAAAAAACTAAACCTACTACCAATTTGAGTACCTGAAAGAGACAGGGAGAATGGAACCAAATTGGAAAACACACTTCAGGATATTATTCAGGAGAACTTCCCCAACCTAGCAAGACAGGGCAATACTGACATTCAGGAAATACAGAGATTCCCCATTAAGATACTCCATGAGACCAAACCTAAGACACATAATCATCAGGTCAAAATAAAGAAGAAAATATTAAGGGCAGTCAGAGAGAGGCCAGGTCGCCTACAAAGGAAGCCCATCAGACTCACAGTGAATCTCTCAGCAGAAACCCTATAAGCCATAAGAGAGTGGGGACCAATATTCAATATTATTAAAGAAAAGAATTTTCAACCCAGAATTTCAAGTCTAGCCAAACTAAGCTTCATAAGTGAGGGAGAAATAAAATCCTTTTCAGAAAAGCAATAATGAGGGAATTCATCACCATCAGTCCTGCCTAGCAAGAGCTCCTGAAGGAAGCACTAAATATAGAAAGGAAAAACCAGTATCAGCCACTGCAAAACACACAAAAATATAAAGACCAATGAAACTGTGGAGAAACTGCATTAACTAGTGTGTAAATTAACCAGCTAGTGTCATGATGACAGGGTCAAATTCACACATAACAATATTAACCTTAAATGTAAATGGCCTAATCACCCCAAATAAAAGACACAGACTGAAAAATTGGATAAAGATTCAAGACCCATAGGTGTGCTGTATTCAAGAGACCCAACTCTTGTGCGAAGATACACATAGGCTCAAAATAAAAGGATGGAAGAAAATTTACCAAGCAAATGGAAAGAAGAAGTAAGCAGGCATTGCAATCCTAGTTTCTGACAAAACAGATTTTAAACCAACAAAGATAAAAAAAGACAAAGAAGGGCATTACATAATGGTGAAAGAATCAATTCAGCAAGAAGTGGTAATATCCTAAATATATATGCAGCCAATACAGGAGCACCAGATTCATAAAACAGGTTCTTAGAGACCTACAAAGAGACTTAGACTCTCATACAATAATACTGGGAGACTTGAACACCCCACATTAAATATTGAACAGATCAAGAAGACAGAAAATTAACAAGGATATTCAAGACTTGAACTCAGCTCTGTATGAAATGGACCTAATAGATAACTATAGAACTCTCCACCCTAAAACAACAGAATATACATTCTTCTCAGTGCCACATGGCACTTACTCTAAAATTGACCACATAATTGGAAGGAAAACACTCCTCAGCAAATGCAAAATAACTGAAATAATTTCAGTCTTTCAGACTACAGAGCAATCACATTAGAACTCAGGATTCAGCAACTCACTGAAAACAACACAACATCATGGAAATTGAACAACCAGTGCCTGAGTGACTTGCAGGTAAATAATGAAATTAAGGAAGAGATCAAGAAGTTCTTTGAAACCAATGAGAACAAAGAGATAATGTACCAGAATCTCTGGGACTCAACTAAAGCAGTGTTAAGATGGAAATTTATAGCACTAAATGCCCACATCAGAAAAGCTAGAAAGATTTCAAGCCGACACCCTAATATCACAATTAAAAGAACTAGAGAAGCAAAAGCAAACAAATCCAAAAGCTAGCAGAAGACAAGAAATAACTAAGATCAGAGTAAAACTGAAGGAGATAAAAACATGAAAATCCTTCAAAAATCAATAAATACAGGAGCTGCTTTTTTTTTTTTTAAAAAAACATAGATCAACTGCTAGCTAGATTTATAAAGAAGAAAAGTGAGAACCAAATAGACACAATAAAAAATGATTAACAGGATATCACCACTGATCCCACAGAAATACAAACTACCATCAGAGAATACTATAAACACCTCTACACAAAATAAACTAGAAAATCTAGAAGAAATGGATAAATCCCTGGACACATACATCCTCCCAAGAACAAACCAGGAGGAAGTCAAATCCCTGAATAAACCAGTAACAATTTTTGAAATTGAGGCAGTAATTAATAGCCTACCATGCAAAAAAGCCCAGAACCAGATAGATTCACAGCCAAATTCTACCAGGGGTACAAAGAAGAGTTGGTAACATTCCTTCAGAAACTATTCCACACACTTGAAAAGGAGAGACTCCTCCCTAACTCATTTTATGAGGCCAGCATCGTGATGACACCAAAACCTGGCAGAGATACAACAAAAAAGAAAAATTCAGGCCAATATCCCTGATGAACATCGATGCGAAAATCCTCAATAAAATACTGGAAAAACAAATCCAGCAGCACAGCAAAAAGTTTATCCACCACGATTAAGTTGACTTCATCCCTGGAATGCAAGGCTGGTTTAACATACACAAATCAATAAATGTAATCCATTACAGAAACAGAAACAATGGCAAAAACTATACAATTATCTCAATAGGGTGGCAAAGACCTTTGATAATATTCAATGTCCCTTCAAGTTAAAAAAAACTCTCAATAATCTAGGTATTAATGGGACATATCTCAAAATAATAAGAGCTATTTATGACAAACCCATAGCCAATGTCACACTGAATGGGCAAAACCTGGAAGTATTCCCTTTGAAAACCAGCACAAGACAAGGATGCCTTCTCTCACCACACCTATTCAACATAGTATTGGAAGTTCTGGCCAGGGCAATCAGGCAAGAGAAATAAATAAAGGGTATTCAAATAGGAAGAGAGGAAGTCAAATTGTCTTTCTTTGCAGACAACATGATACTATATTTAGAAAACCCCATCATCTAAGCCCAAAAACTCCTTAAGCTGATTAGCAACTGCAGCAAAGTCTCAGGATACAAAATCAATGTGAAAAAATCACAAGCTTTCCTATACACCAACAACAGAGAAGCAGAGAGTCAAATCATGAATGAACTTCCATTCGCAACTGCAACAAAGAGAATAAAATACCTAGGAATACAACTAACAAAGGACTTGAAGATCCTCTTCAAGGAGAACTACAAACCACTGCCCATGGAAATAAGAGAGGACACAAAAAAAATGGAAAAAACATTCCATGCTCATGAATAGAAATAATCAATATTGTGAAAATGGCCATACTGCCCAAAATAATTTATATATTCAATGCTCTCCCCATCAAACTACCATTGACATTCTTCACAGATTTAGAAAAAAAGATAGTTTAAAATTTATATGGAACCAAAAAAAGAACTCTCATAGCCAAGAATCCTAAGCAAAAAGAACGAAGCTGGAGGCATCATGCTACCTGACTTCAAACTATACTATAAGCCTACAGTAACCAAAACAGCATGGTACTGGTACCAAACAGAAATATAGACCAATGGAACAGAATAGAGACATCAGAAATAACACCGCACATCTACAACCATCTGATCTTTGACAAACCTGACAAAAACAATCAATAGGGAAAGGATTCCCTATTTAATAAGTGGTGCTGGGAAAACTGGCTAGCCATATGCAGAAAACTGAAACTGGACCCCTCCCTTATACCTTTTCTTTATTTATTTATTTTTCTTTTTTATTATCATACTTTTTAAGTTCTAGGCTACATGTGCACAACGTGCAGGTTACATATGTATACATGTGCCATGTTGGTGTGCTGCACCCATTAACTCGTCATTTACATTAGGTATATCTCCTAATGCTATCCGTCCCCCCTCCCCCCTCCCCATAACAGGCTCTGGTGTGTAATATTCCCCTTCCTGAGTCCAAGTGATTTCATTGTTCAGTTCCCACCTATGAGTGAGAACATGCGGTGTTTGGTTTTCTGTTCTTGCGATAGTTTGCTGAGAATGATGGTTTCCAGCTGAATCCATGTCCCTACAAAGGACACGAACTCATCCTTTTTTTTGGCTGCATAGTATTCCATGGTGTGTATGTGCCACATTTTCTTAATCCAGTCTGTCACTGATGGACATTTGGGTTGATTCCAAGTCTCTGCTATTGTGAATAGTGCTGCAATGAACATATGTGTGTATATGTCTTTATAGCAGCATGATTTATAATCCTTTGGGTATATACCCAGTAATGGGATGGCTGGGTCATATGGTACTTCTAGTTCTAGATCCTTG
>NW_012112919.1:4756898-4758998 GCF_000951035.1 Colobus angolensis palliatus | reverse complement strand
GATTGCTCAAGGATCTAGAACTGGAAATACCATTTGACCCAGCAATCCCATTACTGGGTATATACCCAAAGGAATACAAATGATTCTATTATAAAGATACTTGCACACGTATGTTTATTGCAGCACTATTCACAATAGCAAAGACATGGAACCAACCCAAATGCCCATCATTGATAAAATAGATAATAAAAATGTGGTACATATAAACCATGGGATACTATGCAGCCACAAGAAGGAATGAGATCATGTCCTTTGCAGAAACATGGAAGCTGGAAGTCACCATCCTCCTCAGACTAACACAGGAACAGAAAACCAAACATTGCAGGTTCTCACTCATAAGTGGGGTTTGAACAATAAGAACACCTGCACACAGGTAGGGGAACAACACACACTGTGGCCTGTTGGGGTGAGGGCAAGGGGAGGCATAACATCAGGACAAATAGCTAATCTATGCAGGGTTTAAAACCTAGATGACGGGTTGATAGGTGTAGCAAACCACCTTGGCACATATATACTTATGTAACAAACCTACATGTTCTGCACATGTATCCCAGAACTGAAAGTAAAATAATTTTTAAAAGATAGAATTTATTAAACAAAATGAAAGCTCTCAACAGAGAAAGGGGTCCTGAAAAGCAGGTTGCCAGTTCCCCCCTTCACAGTTGAATACAAGTGCTTTTATGTAAAAGCTGATGGTGCTGGGTTCACTGTTTGTATAAGGCGCGAATTCCTGGTGTCTCCACCCAGTTTCCCCAGTGCATATGCGGGCCCTTAGTCTTCTGGGGACATGTTTAAGCAAACTCCTGTACAAATTCCCTTATCTGCACAAAACACAGGTTGGAGGTTCTCTGCAAACCCTTCTGTTACTGTTCGCCTAAAGCAAGCTGGCTAACTCCTTTCAATTGAATCTGTGGACTTACATTTTTCATAAAATTGGAAATATTTTCAGCAATTATTTAAAATAGTTATGAATGCCTAAGAAATAAATATGCACCTCCCTTAATAAGTACTTTGTACTGTTTGTTGCTGGGCCACAGAGCACTGAGGGACACACTGAAAAATTGCTGAAGAACATGAGGAAGCAAACAACACTGACTTGATACAGCTAAAAATGAAGAGTGGCCCTTCAAGACTTAGTGATTCTTCAATAAGAGAGAGGGCTAATAGTAGTTATTATCTAGTGGTTTCTCTACATATACCATTAGACAAACTAGTCAAATGAAATCATTGACCATCATCTAAAATATATAGCATAATTTGCTTACCAAGTAAGTCCAAATAGCTAAATTGATGTGGTGCATGATATCGGTCTCATTTATTTCTTCTAGCAATTTCCTAAATTAGGAATTATTTTGTATATATAGAATAAAGGCATAATAATATACCAAAAAAGGTTCAAAGAGGACAACCAGAAACAAACTTTACTTTGGGAGGCCGAGGTGGGCAGAGGTCAGGAGATCGAGACCATCCCGGCTAACACGGTGAAACCCTGTCTCTACTAAAAAAAAATACAAAAAAAATTAGCCGGGCATGGTGGTGGGCACCTGTAGTCCCAGCTACTCGGGAGGCTGGGGCAGGAGAATGGTGTGAACCCAGAAGGCGGAGCTTGCAGCGAGCCGAAATTGTGCCACAGCACTCCAGCCTGGACAACAGAGCAAGACTCTGTCTCAAAAAGGAAAAAAAAAAAAAGAAAAAAACAAAAAAAAGGAAAAGATAAAACTTTAAGGACAAACATGTTTGCTTGGATTGGAAAAAATGACAGACTTTATACGTGTTTTTGTGTAAATTCCCAAGTCAATGAGATTGTGCCTTGAAAATCTATTATAGGAAATAGCTGAATAGTTATTAAGATTTTAACAAATTTATATTATAATCTTACAAATCTAATAGTAAGCTTACTAGTAATTATAGAGAGCTGGTATGTGTATATGTGTGTATATATATATGTGTATATATGTGTGTGTATGTGTGTGTGTGTATATATATATGGGTTGCTTGTACTGAGACACTCTTGCACTCTCCCTAGTTTTTATATTTATGCCATAAAAATGGAATATGGCTGTATTAGAGATATATACACACACACATACACACACACAC
>NW_012112919.1:4754227-4755808 GCF_000951035.1 Colobus angolensis palliatus | reverse complement strand
ATATTATATAAACCTTTCAAGAAATAACCAAGTTTTTAGAACTCGTAAGAGCACCGTTATCATGACCCTCCTGGTAAGTCAGGAGCATTTGTTGAAAATTCACTAATATAACTTCAAATAGATTTAAAAAGTTATTTCTTATCTAGCTTGATTTGGAAGTTGAGAGATACTCATTTTGAATTTGAATTTTTTCTTCTTTTTAGTAATAAAATGCTATCACAGGTTTGGGAACATGCCTGAGAATCAACAAGATTATTTCAACACGTCTTGCTAGGTTTTCATTTTTTGGCTTAGAAACTCCCATGCAATTTATAGCTTTCTGAAAGCCTTGGAAGATAACTATTCCCTGATCATGTTTTCATGAATTCCTTGTACTTCAGTTTTACATAAAAGCAGTTCATACAGTCAAACTGTGTCTCTATGTCTCTATTTCAGCCTCATAAATATTTTTAAATAAAAACCCTCAAAATAAAATTAAAAATATACTTAAAATGTTCAATTTCAGTCTTGGTTGAATAAAGTGATTGCACTTTTTTTCAATATAAAGGAAGATTTTCACGTGAATATGGAATTTTCTCAATTCTAAATTTCCTTTTGATGTGATATTAATTTCTAGCTACCTCTTTCACTTGTAGGTATTTCCCTAATCAACAAATATAGAAATTATCAGGCAAATGAGAGAAAATATCAAATATTTTTGCAATTACATTGAGGTAATTTTATTGTTAAGAAATTGGACATCAAAACCAGTTCCTTGTTGGTTAGGGTATCAGGGGATTGACAAGTAATTTGAGTATTTATTTAAAACAGCAATGAACTGCATAGACAGACTAATAGCAGAACCATTTATTTATAGAGAGTCTGTATATGCCTGATTGTATTTTATCTGTATCCTTCATGATCCTACTCAACAACTTTTAAAACTAATGTTGTCATATTTACTTTCATGATAAAAGAAATGAGTTCACATAATCTGGATAGCTTCAATCCAGTCCCATAGATTGTAAGTGATTTGGGCACTATTCAAAATCATGACTGCAATATTCTGAAGCACATGTATTTTTAAAATATCATTCCCTCTCTGATTATATACTTCTTAGAGGCATTTAATCCATCCCCAGTGAAAATAGATATCTTTCAATTTATTCACTGGCTTTTTATTAGTATCATCTATACCAATGAAGAATGGATTTATCTCTTTCTACTGTGAATCTCTCTATAAAAAGGATATTCTCATCAGGAGTGCAAGTGTGTTGGTGCACTTTCATCATGGAATTCATGAGTCAGGCCATACTGTTTGTGTAGACCCAGAAACACATATATATGAAGGTCAAATAAAGGAAATGCTAGTTTATGAATTAGGAAATGTGAGGATATGCTTTCAGTATAGTATCCAATTCATAGCCTGAGCTTTGAGCCTATAGCGCCATTTGTTTGCTCTAAACAAAACGAGGATTAAGAAAGGGAGAAAGTGAGTGCCCTGGGGGCGGAGCAAGATGGCCGAATAGGAACAGCTCCAGTCTCCAAATCCCAGCGCGAACGACACAGAAGACTGGTGATTTCTGCATTTTCAACTGAGGT
>NW_012112919.1:4704883-4748711 GCF_000951035.1 Colobus angolensis palliatus | reverse complement strand
TTGAAAGTGTAGAGTTACCAATGTAGGGGTTTTTGTAAGTTCCCAGATTGTGGCATTCTAATATTCTTGCTGGCCTGCCACCTCACATTGGCCTACAACCATTTGTGATTTAAGGCTCCTTATATGAAAAGTCAAGTTTGTCTTTGTTCAGACAAACAAAAAGTCACACACACACACACACACACACACACACATAATATAGTATATAGTATATCTGTACACGCACACACTATATATATACAGTATATAGTATATATGTATTCACACACTACCTGGCCCACATTTACTAATTTATTTCATCAATGAATAATATTATTTATTGGGCTTCTACCATATTCTGGGTCCCATTATGGGCCAGACAATAAAGAAGATAAATATAATACAGGCACTTCCTTCAAGATAATTATAATTTATTATATAAAAAGATATACAAGCAAATGATTATATTAAATTCCAGTGTGGAAAGTTTAATTCAGGGTTTTCTAAAAGTATTGAAGCAGCTCTAAACTTTAGCAACTTCAGAAATACAAATAATAAAAAACTTATGAGAATCTGAAAGTTGTATTTTCATAGACTTATTTAATTTTGCACATTTTGTATAATAAATTTTTCATTTTGTTTTTTTATTTTTGTGGATCTGATTAAAGTAGCGCATTTTGACCAAAACGTTAGTTTTGTATAAATTTTATATATCTACATATATATATACAAAGTTGAAATAGTAAACCTTTTCAATGATGTTTAAGTCTATAATATTTATACTTGTAAACTAATGAAGCTTAAAACTGCTTGAAACCTCCTGAAACAGACTACATTAGAGAACTGCACAAAAAATTTAGAAATATAGAGAACTAGGCTACCTGGACATTGTGTTAGGAGACAGAAAGAATTTCCAGAATGAATTATACGGAAGTCATTGTGTGTTGGGGAGATGGCATGAGAAAGAGCAGCCTACTAAGTATAATCTGCGTGTGGCACAGTCCCTGTCTTTTACGTCCATAATGTTGGCTCCTTACTCAGCCCTCTGCCTCTCATTCAGTGAAGACTCTTCCATTTAGTCCAGTTTTGTTTTCTATACCGATTACACTACCATTCTGACTGTCTTCAACATCTATGAGAATGATGTAATCAATACACATGACTCACTGAATTTTTCTCCAATTTCCCATAGGTTCATATTTTTTAAATATTTTCACCATCAGAACATTTACTGATCATAAATCCTAACATCTCACTTTGACCACTTATTTTCCTCCCTGGTTGCTTGCTCAAAAAAATTAAAGGAGTTGTTTTATTTTTTAATTTTTTAAAAAAGTTTTTTTTATCTTACGACCTAAATGAGACAACTCATCAACTGACCCCTCAAATTTCTGTGTCCAGAACGTCTGCCCCACTATACAGAGGAACATAGTGGAAAAGGGAAGACCAGCCACACCAAGAGTGCATTTGACATATATGATGTAATTTGAGTTATTTGTGATATTAAAAGGCCCCAGCTAGTTTGTGTATGGGCAGAGAAAAGTTATAACTCAATAAATGTTGTTTCCTATTTTTCTTTCAAATTAAAACCTTTCTTATTTGGGAGCCCTAAAAATAGAAAGCCAAGTAAAAGTTCAAAATTACTGGATTAATGAGCATAGTAGAGGCCTTTCCTTTGTCTCATTTTCTTTTTCTTTTTTCTTTTGGCACTGTTTATACTACCTACTGTGATAGTACCCTGTCAACATTTGAGTTCATCTGATGCAAAACAACAATAAAGTAGAATTGGGGTATATCTGATGAAGAATAGGTAATACCTCTCAAGCTAATGTTAGAAACATGGCAATATTGAATGTGTGGTTATTGATATACGGGGCTATCAGGATACCAGGCAAGTTCTCAGCATTGGTCTTTGGACAGCCAAATTCTCCATCTCAATGGCTTTATCTGCAAATGTAGTATTTAAGCTCCATTTTCTAATCTAGTTATTTTGGTTTTGTTGGTCTGTTAAGCCAGGAACAACTAATTTTATCAGTTCATAATTTTATGTCCCACTGTTAGAATGAATTGTTTGTATTTCCTCAAATGTATCTAGAATATTCCTTGAATTTTATGTTTTAATCATTTGTGGCTATGCCCAGCTGCAGATATTGAAAGAGTAGAATTATTTTTTTGCATTTTTTCCAAGTGTATCCACCATGTATTTTAATCATACTAAAAATTTTAAGTGCATTTAGCAAAAAATTGTTTCAAATTCCTCTAATTATTCCTGTTTTATGATAATAGAGTGTCATATATTTCCATTTACCAGAAGGACAATGGTCCAGGTTTCAATTATTGCAAGCTGTGTTGCACATCTGTAATGTGAATAGTTCTTAAAATTGGGACCCTGTGTCTATATACCAATGCTTCCTATTTGCCTTTCTTGGTTTTTTTTCATTTTGTTTTTGTATTTTTAAATTTCTATGCCTTACATGCAAGACTTACCTAAGATGAAGTCTGTCCATGTGTAACTTTGTTGGCAACAAAAAGGTTAAATGAGGAGTATCGGAAGAGTCTATATCTGGAATTTTTTATTGTGCTGTTGTAGTCAAAAGAGGTAATCAGAAGAGTGGGCAACAACTAAGTTTTAGTGCCTGGGGGCAGTTCAGGTTAGAAAAAAAAATTGACTAACATAATGACTGATAATGAATTTGATATTTAAATTACAATGATAATGAATTTCCTCATAATAATGAATTCTACTGTTTTAAAACTGAAAAAAAAAAAAAAGCAAGCAAAGTTAAAATAGGATCCAAGAAAGAAACAAAGGAAGAAGCAGTATAAACCGAATGCCAAGTCAAATGTCACTTTACTCAACCAGTTTAAAGCCTCATCAATACTCTCACTGCTTGTAACCCCTGAGACTGTAATTCTCAACCTCTGATGTCTACCTCTGGAGACTTTACTGTTTATTGCATGATAGCCTTTTAAGCAGTCAGCACTGAACCATAATTTGTCTGACCTTTAAGAAATAACCTTTTACAACAAAATCTCCCTCCAGATGAAAAAAAAATATATTGATAAGATAGATAATCCTGATTTCTGTTGTAGGCTTAATCATTTATCCTATTTTAGTGAAAGAATATTTCAAATTAGTCAAGTGCCTTTAAGATCATGTTGCCTCTCATAACTTTATATTGCTGTCATGGGTCAGTCTTTTTTAATCACAGACCTCATACCCACACTGAGAAATTTGATTAAAGACAGGATAGGTAATGAAGGTCCACATATAATTCTACACTTGCTATATATGCTAGCTGTCATGTGGTCACTGATAGAATGCATGTTAACCCATTTATATTTATTATTGACCTATTTTGATAAAATGGCAGAGAAAGTTGAATATTTTGTTTATTACTGTCTCTAAATACTGTAGAGTCATTGTTTATGTGTATTGATTATATTCCAAGAAAAGCAATCATTATAATAAAAGCTTCAGAAATGTTGCATTAGAAATAATTCTGAAGTACTGTTTCCAGTAATGGCAGAGTATTTCATATCAGATCAACCTTCTTTCCCAAAATAATTAAAAATACTAATCAAAATACTTTTAAAATATCAAAAATATTTAATTTAAAATATTTAATTAAATTTAAAATATCACTATAGAGAGTTGCCAGATGCAGGCAAAATCTAGAAAAGTGGTAACACTTGAAGTTTCCTGGTTTTATGGCTTTTTGTGTGAGTCATGGATCAGGTTTTCTGTTTTATGACTTTTCATCTAGGTGCAGTTCCCAGATATTGCCTCTACGGTTGGCTATAATGAAGGAAAAGAAAGTATATTCTTATTGCTTGAGAAATGAGAGGATAGTGTTCCTGGTGATCACAGCAGCTGGAAAGTAAGACATAAACACTGTTCAGTGATCTGGTAACCTATGCTATACAAATGTGTGTGACAAACTCCAGAAAACTCAGCTAAATGGAAAAGAACTGAATAGTTCAGCTTCTGCCTACTACAAGGGAGAAAGAGCTTAGACTTTGAGTTTAACTCGATTAGCTCTCTGCTCTAAAGACACAAAACATATCTATACTCTATGGAGCATGACAGAATCTAGACAAATGACAGATTCAATGACTTACCCAAATATATGTGCAAAGTCTGTTATCAATCATAGTGGTATCTATCATGTGTAAGCCTTGACCTTTGAAAAATAAAATAAAATAACAATAGTAAACTTCTATTACATCCTTCATGAATTACAACTCTTGAACCTATTTGCTATTACTGTAATAATACTGATGAGGAAACTGGGGCCCAGTAAAGTTACGTAAGTAACCCTGAACCATTTATGGTTAACGTGTGATGGAACCTCTATCCTTAGATTCTAGTTCTGATACTCAAAAATGGAAATTCAGCACTTCAAGTAATATTACGTAAGAACATAACTGCTGACAGAATTTCCTGAGTTTGTGCATCTCAAGTGTTATTATTCATGGAACCTTTTGCCACTGGAAAAAAATCTCTAAATATCACTCATCTTCTTGTCATTAGGAAAGAAGGAAAAATGTCAAAAAGAATGGTATGGTAAAAAGATATTCCTGAAGATTTATCAATACTAAGGATTTTTACATGTGTGAGCTAAATGGTAAACTCATAATAGAGTAAGAAAAAGAATCCTTATTGCACATATTTTATATATTTTCCATAAAAGCCAAGCCAAGGGCCACCATTGGACACTTGAGCCTTGTTAACCACTAACCCTAGGGAAATCTTATTTTTATTTTGTATCCTTGTACTTCTAGATACCTTTGGAGCCATCCTATTTTGTTGATTCTACTTTTACAATTCTATTTCATCCAGATATGTTGACTAAGACGCATTTTTATAAAACTAGGAAGCCTGAAGCACAAGATATTAAAGTAGAATGGCCTCACTTTTGAGGACAGGACATCACTTTATCCAGCAGTCGTAGGGCTGCTATCCTGGTACTTATTTCTATTCTAGGGCTGATATCCTGGAACTTATTTCATTTCTGAGCCTTGGCCTTACCTTTGCGTGGTAGTTTGGATGTCTATTTTGTCTTACCCATTTCTCAGTGTTAAAGATATACTGATCTGTCTAACAACATTTAAGTTCAACAGCCATTGGGAATTTTCTCAATAATTCAAGTTTCTTTTCAATCTCTGTTTCCCAATGGCTGATACACCTTATAGGATGATAGTCATTCCCAGGACCTGCTTCTGTGCTCATTCTCCAGAGCTGTGCTCAGCCCACATTGGAACCTCTGTGAATGAATCCAAATCTAACGATCAGAATTGTAGCTTGTATGGCCAGCTTTTTTTTCAGTTGTTAATACATTCTTTGATAGTCAGCCTGAGCCTTCTGTTTCTAATCCTTTATCTGAATTTCTCTGCAACTCCTGTGTTGACCCATATATTAATACATGACTTGCTAGTTACTGACATCTCTTTGTGTAATTTCAAAATTATAAAAAATAATTTCCTAGAATTGAGATAGTACATATATCTTCATATTAAAAACACACAGATTGTTGGACAGGGAAATTTCAAAAAAAATCAAATGCATTCTCAAGAAATTTTAGAATACAGAATTTAAAAATATAAAATTAGTAGAAAATTCTCCAGTGGAGAAAACCTAGGTTACTTATAATCAAACACGTATCATATTTTTCTCCATGAATATTGAATTTAAAAAGGCAATGGGACATCATCTTCAAAGGTCTATGGGAGACTGACTTTGAATGAAGACCTCTCTGCCAAATCAAAGTATTCATAAAGTATGAGAGTAAAATAAAGATGTTTTCATACTTCTGAGGTCTCAGAAATTCTTTAGAAATTACTAAATCAAAACAAAAAGAAAAACAAGAGAGGGGAAGATAGAATACATGAAAGAATCATATTAAAACAGGGATGTGATAGAAGAATTTCTGAAATGACAACTGTTTGAAAGACCTAGAAAATAAGCTTATACCTTACCATTTAATACTCAATGTAATTGAAAAGCTAGATGAAGATCTTACATTAAGAAGACATTTAATTTTTTTCTGTAGAAAATTAAAAAGACACCTTTAATATTTAAATCTAAGCTTTTATTATAAAAGCTGCCAGTAAAATTAATGATACAATATATAGTATACAATATATAGTAGAATTGACTTTATGATTTTTGAGGATTTTTGAGTTGATGCATTATAGAAAAATAATGACAAATATTTGTTCTCAAAATGTCACAGATTAAAATATTTGATTGCATTCTTACTGCATAGTTCTAATAACCCCATTTGAGTCTAAATGAAACTTATGTAATCATAAATTTGAACTTATTGTTTTAGAATTAATCTATAGGCAAAACAAAGAAGAATTAGAGTTGCATAAAATGACTGTGTTAAAGTAATGTGAAGTTGAAAATCATAAAAGAAGGTTGAGATGATAGGTAGTGGAGGGAACCTAACCCACTCATTTTAAATGAGTGCTGTAATTCATATAGCATACATGTATATTTACATGTATTATATATGACTATATAGGTTCACAATGGAATAATTAAAACTATAACCAACAAAATGCTCTATGCTGAGTCAATAGATATTTTGGTGATATAAATAAAATCAAGAAATTAGGGAGCATAATATTTGGAATTCTACTGTTAGACAACAGAAAAACTAATACAAGAAATTGTTAAAGGTGTTCATCTCTTTGGTGTAGGACAGGGTACCTGTGAGGGCAGATGTCTTTTCCATTCATTTAACATCTTTATAGATTGATTATTTAGCAGATGGAGTTATTACACTAACATCATACATATCACAACAGAACAACAGATACACATATAAATTGGTAAAATATGTATATATTTGGATGTATAAATTAATTAAATAAATTATTAGTAAATGGACAACTTTCAGGGAATCTCTTCCAACTCCCAGGCCTCTGAATTTGTGGAAGCAGAGAGTAGTTCTGATTGCAGAATTTCTATTCCTCTTATATCATAGAGGATTTTCTCAGAACTGACCTGGATTTGAGGCTTGCTTATGCTACTTATTGGTTATATGGCCTTTCTTAAATCATTTTACATTAGAGATCAGTCATCAGTCTATAGAATGAACCTTATAACACTGATCTTATTGAGCAACTATCAGCATTAAATGAGATAAAATAGATTAAAGGTCTAGCACAATGCTGGGCAAACAGTAAGCATTCAAGTATGTTTAGGTTGTTTTGATGATCAAAAAGCATGATAAGATATCACAACAATTAAAGTGATTCTAATTTTTTAAAAAATCACACAAGAAAATGTAGATTTGAACAAATACTTGTATGCCAATGTTTATCTCAACATTATTCACAGTAGGAAAAAGGTGAAAACATTCTATGTGTCCATCAACAGATGAATGAATAAACAAAATGTAGTGTATATGTATAATAGAATATTATTCAACCATAAAAAGGAATGGTATCCTAACACATACTACAACATGGATGATATTCAAAAACAGTACGTTAAGTAAAATAAGCAAGGTAATAAAGGATAAATATTTTATGATACTGCTTTTGTAATTTATCTAGAATAAGCAAATCCAAAGAGATAGAAAGTACATTAGAGGTTACCAAGGGCTGAGAATTTATTGCTTGATGGTTACAGAGTTTCTGTTAGAGTACATGAAACATTTTTGGAAATAGATAGAGGTGATGGTTGCATAATATAAAGGTAGTTAATGCCACTGAACTGTACACTTATAAATGGTTAAAATGGCAGTTGTGTTATATATAATGTGTGTGTATATATATACAGTTTCTGTTTCATATATGTAAATATAAAACAAAATACACACATATATATAAATACACATACACAGATATATAAACAGAAGTTAAAAATAATAATGAAGCATATGGAAAATTATTTAATATTACATTTTAAAAGGTGAATTGTACAGGATGTCTTATCAGGAGTGATATTTAAAATATTTAATAGTGGTAATCCTGAAGGACCAGCGAGTCAGAAGGGATGCTAGCCCCCTCATTTTGCTGGTACTCCAGCTCAGGATCAGCCTTGATCTTTTGCTTCAGGTTCCTCCAGAAAAATAATCGGAAGTAGTTTCAGTCAGTCAGTCTTATTGTGCTACCTTTTCTGAGTGACTGAGTTTTAAGAACTTTTTATTGAAGTATAATACACATATAAAATAATTTGTATTTTCTAGATTTAGAGATTCTCAAGCTATAAGACTAAATCTGGCCAATCTACACATTTATATGACCCACAAATAAAACCATGTTTTCTATTTTTACATGATTACTTGTTAAATAGTTATGTAAATATCTACATAATATCCTTGATTTTACTTCTTGGTTCACAAACTCTAAAATATTTATTACCTGTTCTTTCAGGTATGATTTGTTATCCCCTGGTTCAGAGACCAGCTGCATTTTAAAAGAGAAAATAGAAAAGGAAGATAATCCTTGAAAGCAATAATAACAGCTACTTTATGTTATCAATCACATGCATTATACACATTGAATATGAGGAATACATTTAGCAAATTATATAGCATCTTGGCATAGAAATTCACACAATATTATTTTTATTTTCATCTTAATTCTAATTTCAGATGCATACCAATGAATGAATGTCTTTAGAAACAGAATGGCATCCTCATGACACTTCATATGGGACCCTCTCTCTTCAGAATATATGTATATAATGAGCTCTCAGTGAGCTTGGCCATGGAAATAAGTTATCGAATTGAATTGAACACAGGGAAGGATATGTTGCTGTAACACTCTTAGGGTGTCAATAGGCAAAAAATAAAAATAAAAAAAAATTATAGCCCAGCTTCACCTGAAAGCAGAGCCTGATACTAGGTTTGCGTGCAATTCTAAATAACAGGAGAGCAAGACAAGGCTAGGATTAAGTTATAAAAGGACATAGGAACATTTGAGGCTATGTCAAACCACTTACTAAAGCATCCACTTATTAAGAGCTAATTGCTAGATCTCTTGAAGTCTCTGGACCATCTACTAAGAAACTATTCAGAATTGCATTTTGCATGGAGGTGATAGGGGAGACAAATTAATTCTCATCAACTATAGCCAAAGGTTCTTTCCACAGAACTATAAATAAAAGTCTTTCCAGAAATCTTTTCTCTGCTCTGAGGCTTGCTTAAGGGTCAACAAAGCAGCCTCAGCAAGGTAATCAACATGTATGAGATGTGAGGCAGGAGGCAGGGACCTCAGGAGATGTTCTCTCAGGTTGATTTGCTGGCTTGAAGTTTGGCAATGTCCATGAAGAGCTGGTAATCACAGCAGCCACAGATGAAAATGAGACAAGTATTGATGAGAGGATTCAAAGCAACATGTAAGAAGTGACTCATACAACAAATTTTTTAAAAAGTACTTGAATAATTAAAATTATTTTCAAATTTCCCCATATTTTCAGAATAATAATAAGAATTAAATCCTAGGATATCTAAACTAGGATATAAAATTAAATAGGATATAAAATTAGTAAATACTTAATGTGAAAAAAATGATTGAAAAATCACAAATATTTGTAATTGATCCAGTAAGTTATTTTAATTAGTGTTATAGTTTCAATTACTTCCTTCTTTTTTTTAAGTGTTTGATGTAAGGTTACATTGAAACATGTGGTGTATTTGGGGATTTTAAATTTCCTGAGTTGCTTCTCCATGTGAAGACAAAGAAGTGAGTCTCATCTTTTCATAAGTTGGAAAAGAACAAATAGCAATTTTGGCTGGTTATGTGATGGATGAACTGTATCCTCCATGAGTCTGTGATATCACTGTCTTCCATTTGTTTCTGCAGTGTGTTTGATTGCCACTTCAATGCCCTCAACTCTATTTGGTACCATGCTTTGTATTTGCTCTCTATCAAGTGACTGCAGAAATGGAAGCAGGTGGTATTTCCAATTCCAACAACTACTGTTAAGCACTAACCTCAGGTTCAGATTGCAAATCTGTTACAGGTTGATATTTTTTTTCTGGAAAATGGCATGTAACTCCTTTTGCTGCATTTTAAATTGCTGAAAGCTTATTCTTTACCTTCTTCTTGCTGTAAAAAAATAGTTTATAAAGGAATTAATTGAAGCTAACCTAAATGGCATATATCTTATTGAGAATATCTATAAAATGTCCTTAATCAAATAAATATCACTCCTGATAGACTGTACAATTCATCCTTTTAAAATATAATATTAAATGATTTTTGATATATTTCATTATTACTTTTTATCTTGTGTTTTTATATATATACGCATATATATACACCATATATGTGCATATGTATTGTTTTATATATACTTATATAAAACAAAAAGCTGTATAAATATATACACATATATAGAACAAAATTACCATTTGAACCATTTATAAGTGTACAATTCAGTGGCATTAACTACCTTTATATTATGCAACCCCTAACAAATGTTTTCTGTAAAAAATAAAAAATAAAAGGGTAGACATTAAAGAATTCTAAAAGAGAGCTATGGTATCTGTGTATTTTTGCATGAAATTTCAGAAAGCTTAATCACTGTTCAAGGAAATAAAAACTTCTATGAGAGAATCAATTCTATTATATTGAAAGCTATTGCAAATTAAGTATATAACTTTTATGGAGAACTTATTATGAGCAGACTCTGTGTTAAGAAATGTATAAACCTTGTTTCATTTCATCATCATTTCACCAATCCAATAGGGATGCTGTTATTATCTCCATGTAGATGACTACTCTCAACTAGAATGTCTGCTTTTTAAACAAGGGAGCTTAGAAATTTTCCCTGAAGACAATAAGTAAACAGTACAGACAGATGCAAAAACAAACAAACAAACAAACAAAAGAAAATCGGAGGAAAGTACACTCTTTTTTAAGAAGAACCCTTGTTATAAAACTTGTACTGTGTTCTCAAATGTGCCCTCATTCCTTAAAAACACAACTTGGATGTATCAGTTTGCTAAGGCTGCCACAGACTCGGTGGCTTAAACAAGAGCAATTCATTTTCTCATAGTTCTAGAGACATGAAGTCCAAGATCAAAGTGCCAGCAAGACTGTTTTCTTCTGAGCCCTATTTCCTTGGATTGCAGATGGCATCCTTTCACTGCCTCTTCATGCGGTTGTCCCACTGTGCATCCAATCCTGGTGGGTTTCTTACAAGGACAAAAGTTATGGGGTGATGTCCACATAATATGATATATATAGGAATATATATAAAATGTCAAAATGGAATTGCCTGAGCCCTTAATCAAATTGCCAAGTAGCTGAATTAACCCATCAACATAGCCCTGTCTTTGCATGTCTTATATATTATGTGAGATGTAAGACCCTTATGACTTTAGCCTATAAGGGCTATTTTTAACCCAGTCATCTATACTGGGTATTCTGTGATGTGCAATGAAAACATCCCAAATGACACAGAAGACTGGAAAATAAAGACAGGGATTCTGCCAAGAAGTTTGTTTTTGTCTAGGTGAAGGAATTGAGAGAACCAAGATGAGACCAGAGATAAGTACACTTGAGACTTTTTCTTTTTATTTTCTTCTCTTTTCTCCCTTGTTTTCTAGACTCTCCTACTTCTTCTTTCCTTCCTTCTTTCTTCACTCCCCCTCTTCCTTCTTTTTCCCCTAGAGAGAAAAGAATGGAGGCAAGTTAAAAGAGATAATAAGAGACAATGGTGCCACAGTACTGAAATAGTAATAGAGGATATGAAACACTAGTGGAGGAGATAGGACGATGTTGGAGGAGAGAGATGGTCTAATCCTTGAGAAGTTGTGTGGAGGTGTCTAGATCTCTAGAGCACAGTCTAGAGCACAGATGGAGAGTTGATATTAGATAAGACAAAGGACGTTCATTTATTGCGGTGACAGAAAGAGGCATTGAGGGGCTTGGAATCTGATAGTTTTATGCATCTGGGAGTTGAAATTGATGATAATTTCAATCTGATTATTTGTTTACCTTGTTAAACATGAAATAAAGTTAATGGTTATAACTGATGAATGAGCAGAGAAACTATAGAGATGAGCAAGGAGAAGGAATCTGAAAGTCATGCTGACTTTAGAGGTGATTGTTTACTGAAGGCTGTTTTTCTGACTATAGCTTGGAATGGAGTTCGGCAAGTTGACTTGAAGAGCAGGGGAAACAGGAGTTTATTTTCTCCTAGGTCTGTAGGGATGAGTAACAGACCCAGGGAAGCTTGGAGTAGCAATGCCAGCAGGCCTGTCACAAGTTTGTATTGTTATTTGTTTAATTTTTCATTATTTTCTTGTTTGCTGAAAAATGACATTCACAAGATATCTCAGCAAATAAAAATTAAGTGCATGCTGTATGGAATTTAGAGTAAAAAAATATACAGAATAAAGAGAAAATTATACAGGATGAAAATTAAAGATATGGTGAATAAAGATGGTATATAGCATAAGATTAATTCTTTTTTTTCTTCTTTTTGAGACAAGAGTCTCTCTCTGTAGCCAGAATGGAATGCAGTGACGTGATCTCGACTTACTGTACCCTCTGCCTCCTGGGTTCAAGTGATTCTCCTGTCTCAGCTTCCCGAGTAGCTGGGACTACAGGTGCATGCCACCACACCCAGCTAATTTTTGTATTTTTAGTAGAGACGAGGTTTCACCATGTTGGCAGGCTGGTCTTGATCTCTTGACCTTGTGATCCACCCACCTTGGCCTCCCAAAGTGCTGGGATTACAGACGTGAGCCACCACGCCTGGCCTAGATTAATTCTTAGGTAGATAACACATTTAATTTTCTTAAAACAGAGATTAGTCTCTCTGACTCACAAATAATGACACTTTGCTGTTTATACCTGATACCTCAGAAGGTTGTATTATTTGAAGTGAGGCCTTCCTTTATCACAAACAGAGTTTCTTTAATTTTATGTATTAGGTAAGGCCAGTTAACTATAGGATAATGAAAGATTTTCTATTTGGGGTTTTGGATCTTAAAAAGTAGAATAAAGATATTTTGAACAAGAGTTTTTACAATGGGATTCAAGAAGCAAAAGCAGAGCCTTTATGGTGAACTAATAGGTATTTGGTCCTGTTTCTCTGTTCTGAACAGATGTGGGACTAGATGTGGGTAGTGTTCAGTGTCAGTATAAAAATGAGCAACAATTTTATAGAGCAAAATCTAAATATAATTTTTTATTTGAAGTTAAGCAAATCTGTCCATAGATTTAGCAATAAGATGAGAATTATGTCAAGAGATTATGTATCTGAACTGCCTCCAAACATATAAAAAGAGAGGAAAGATATCAATTATGGTACATGGCATAGGCAGACAATTTCCCAATATGTGATAAAATAAAAATTCCAGAGACTTAGTTCATTCAGTAGACAATTTGCCATGTGTATGATATTAAAAGATAAAAAAACAGATAAAGCAATATTTTTGAAAAAAATAACTTTGATGTGAAAAACTGTATCATGCTGTTTATTTTGAGTGATAAAGACACACAGCGAGTTTGACATTTATTCTGATTTTTCCATAGGATTTGCAAAAAACAATATTTGTGAAAAGGTAGCAACTAGCCATAAAAAATGGTGCTTCTAGAATGACCTAGAGAGAAAACATCATAGCTTGTTGGTGACAGGCCCTGGGAGACCTGAGACTATCTATATGTCAAAATATGTGAAGAGCATAATGATTTTTCTCTCTGACATTCCTGACATTATTGTGGAATCCCAGCCCACAGGGTTGATCAGAAAAAAATAACTTAATGCAGACGTTTTGAAGACAATATTTATGACTGGTTGATTGACTTCTTTTACATGCAAACACTCTCGTGCATTTTTGACTCCTAATAGACCTTTCTTTTTCTTAGCCAAACCGCTGTTCCTCAGTTAATAGCTGCTTATTGGCTATATTTGCCTATAAATACTTGTTTGTCCTTTCTAGAAAATAAAATCATCTTTCAAATGATAACAGTAACATAAGTGAACATAATGCAGTCCCTCTTAAGAAAATAAGCTAAAACAGTCCCATAGATTATCCACAAATTTAATGAGAGCACTGATTTGCTTGAATTAATGTATTGCCTTTTAAGATGAGCACCCGAGGATGTAAGGGATTTAAAGTTATTAGAAGTTATGGTATATGTGTTGAACCAATATGGTCTTAGTGATTTATAGTGACAACTTATAACCATTGTATAGGAGGAGATTCTGATAAACAAACTCTTTTGTGATATTCAACATACTATTTTTTCTCACGAAAATTAATAAAGATTTTATTTCAAATAGAATAAATGATGATGAATCAAAAAAAGAGACTTGTATATGTATGCATCAACTACAAAATAATCTTTTTTTACACGTGTGGGGACATTTGTTTTATTTCACTTTCTCCCCTTCAACTTTAAGCTCCTACTTTGGTGGATCACAATGACATTTTAGTTTCCTAGAAATTAGCATCATTTCAAAGACACGGTCTAGTAAGCCATGAACAGTCTGCATATTTACTTTTCTATCATGATGAAAACAGCCATATGACCCTTTGGGAAATCTTGGAGGAATATTTACCAAGTACACTTTTGTCTCTGGTGTTTCCTCAGAGGGTCTTCTGTTTAATCAAGGTGCTCCAGTCAAAACATGGGCTTCAGTGAGAAAGCTGGGGGAGAAGCCATGGCTGCCCTTTATGTTGATTCAGGTCAGGTTTCGAGAGACTGGACCTAGAGTTTTCTCTTTTATGTAGATGAAGTGATATTTTAGCAGGTGTATCAGAGGTTCTCAAGACACCCCTCAGGTTCGATGATTGACTGAAAGGATGCACAGGACTCCCAAGAGCTGTTATATTCATGGTTGTGGTTTGTTACAGAGAAAAGGCAAATATCAAAAAGAGCAATCTGAAGCCATGGAGAGGGTGAAGTCTAGGAGAAACCAAGAACAAGTTCCAGGTGTTTCCTTCTCAGTGGAGTCTCAAAGGGGGTGCTTAGTTTTTCCAGCAATAATGTGTGACAGCATGTGTAAAGTGTTGCCAACCAGGGGACCTCACTGGAGCCTTGGTGTTCTGGGGTTTTATTGAGGGCAAGTCATGTGGATATACAGCATCCACATAACTGAACTCAGCTGCTCAAACTTCACCCTTACCCTCAGAGCAAACATAGACATTCACCATAAATCATGTTGTTAGAATAAACTCATTTGTTCCAATCTGCACGAGACCCAAGGCTTCAGGCATACAGAAACATTCTTGTCAGGCAGAATATTCCAAGGGCTCAGAGATTATCTCCCAGGAACCAGTCAAGGACCAATCCTAAAATAGGCCTTGTTTGGAATGTGCAGAGTTTGAGCAGCTGAGGTCGGCTGAGTTAACCTTTTAAGCCTAGTCTTAGATAATTCATGTGTTTTGGTTTTAGGAACACCATGATCAATTAAGTGTTGTAAAAAGCTATGTTGGTCAAAATATCCTCAGTCTTGCAGCCTATTAAAGTAATCAAACCCACCTGTTCTGGAGCTTCAGCGCTCGCAATTAACCCCTGTCACTCTAGCATCTCCGTAATAGAAGGAATAAAGAGTGGTTGCGGTGGGTCCTGAGAAGATAGAAATCCCTTTGTAATCCAGCTGCTTTAATGATATTATTACAGGGTCATTAAGTTAGGATGTCTTCAGATATGAGGGTACAAGCTGCTATGTTGGGAATGATATCTCAGACAGAGTTATGGATTCAAGATTCCCAACTTTGAATACACACAGATGTCTCTATTCTAAGTGTTTTTCAATCTCATTCTTTGCTAAAATATGCCCTTATTTTTACATAAGAAGCATGCAAAGTAGTGAATTCAACTTCCATTGCAATTCTACAACCAGCAAAATTATCTTTAGGCATGATTCTCATTTAGATTTGGCCTGCATCTTTTTGCGACTATTTCTAACAATCATTTCTGGTGCCAAGTTTGTATCAACCCATATAGTAAACACTGTTTTTGCAAATTCCTGTGCCCTCATGTCCTACTATCATAGTATATGGTGTGAACCATATACTATGCCATTTGTTTGAGGGATTTCTCTGGAGGCTAGAAATCTTTCTGCCTACCACCACAGCTGGCCAGAAAGGGTGCAAAATTAATGCTCCTTTGCAATATCCACCAACCAATGACTGACAAGAATTAGGATATAAATATCCCACCTTACTTGTCCCTTAGCTGAGATAATGCTGAAGTATGTGTTCCACACTAATTTCCAGAGTTCTCCAGACAGATTTAGCTCCCAGGGTCCTAACTGTATTGACAAGTCACCGTTTATTGGCTGTTCCTCTTCCTTGACCAACTTTCTCACAATCCTACTAGTGTTTCTTGAAATCACCTCTTGTGTCCTCTATTGGCATAAGCAATAGGAAGAAAATAGGCAAATATGAAATGTAGTTTGTATGATTTTCCCCTTCTTAGGCAAGGAAATTATTTCATTTAATTTATACTATTAACATAACAAAAATCTTTGAAGCCGTGGTCCCTAGCTGTTTTACTTTTCTGTTGAAGGAATTAGACAACACGCTTGGATGACAAGACTGGGCCATGAGTTTGATTGTACAGGTTGTGTTTTAATTCATTGCAGAAGTAAAACAAAAAATGGCAAACTATGTGTCCCCAGAGAACTTTGATAATGTAGGCAGTCTTTGAGAAATGTAAAAGAATTTTTAGAGAAGAAACAAAGATTTTTAAATATCTTAAAAAGGATTTGCATGTGATTTAAATTTAACACTTTGGCTTTCTAAAACACTACTTTTTTACTAAGATATACAGCTGTTAAATCATATAATTTGAATTCAGATTCATTAACTAAATTTATCTTTTCTTTCTATGTATAATTTTCCAAGGAAAATGATGTTTCATGTAGTCAAGTACTTACAATAACTTTATTTAATCAAAAGAAATACTTTTCTAAGAAGAATGCAATTGACCTGGCTTAATTAGAGAATTAATTGTGATTACTCATACAACTACTTATACATGCACAAACACACAGGCACGGTACCCATATACACTAAATAAATGCTTATTGTTAATACGTATGGTACAAGTTATTAATATAGAAATGGTTCTTTCCCAATTGCTAAACACAACTGATTTCTTAATAGCTTCCAAATCAAGGTGTCTATAAACACCCCATAGCTACAGAATTAGGGTATCTGGGCTGCAATAGCTGGGCAACCACAAAGTTAGGAACAGGGCCCACATAATGTACCTTCCGTTATAACATCAACTACAAGTTCAGGAAATTATCCAAATGACCCTTGGTTTTGATAATTCACTAGCAGAACTCACAGAACTCACATAACTCAATGAAATTTGTTTTATTCACAGATATGGTTTATCACAGAGAAAGGATACAGATTAAAATCAGCCAAGGAAAGAGATGCATGGGCACAGCCCAGAAGTGATCCAACATGGAGTATTCAGATGTTCTCTCCCCATGGAATTATAGACAGCATTAATTATTGCCAACAATGATGTGTGAAAACATAGGATATTGTCAATCTGGGGAGTTCGGCTGAACTTTGGTGTCAGGCATCTTTATTGGTGCTCCATCATTTAAGCATGGTTGATTGTCCATCAGCTGATCTCTTTTTCCAGCCTCTCAGGAGATCAAGCTAACACCTTGTAACTCAAACCACATTTATGGTATGATTTATAGTCCCATCCTAAATGACATTATTAGGTGCACAGACAAAGAAAGGATCTTATTGTGTATGACATTCCAAGGACTCGGATGTTACCTCCAAGAAGTCAAGGGCAGAAGCCAGACCTCTTTTTAGGCAAAGTTAAATTCTTTACTGCACATGGGAGTTTGATATCGGATTGTAAACACTCCCAAGTTATTTCATGTACCTTGTATAACACTGGTTTATAAAGCAGCATTTTGAAATTACTGCTTTAAATTACACGTCTCTGCCCTACCACAAGCCGGTCTTCAGTATAATTTGCTGAAGAAAATATTTGACTCCATACAATTAAATCTGAAAACTGACCCTTTCAGTCTTCTCATGAATTCTTAATTATAAACATTTAAATTAATGATGTGTTGAAACTTTAAAAGAAGTCAGAGAAAAAGTAGAAAATAGGGAAAATGTACAACATGCACATTTAAAAAGGAAATATCATTAATCAAGCCATCTGGCATATTGTCTTATACATAGTAGTTATTTGAAAATTCATATAGCTCATTGGTTTTCAAAATGAGAGGAATAATTAAAATTTAAAGGTTAGATAATAGTGTTTTTATTTTAAAGGAAAACCTGTGACAGAACTGGGTGATCTTAGAAATTATCTTATGCAATGGCAAAGTGATTAAATTAGAATCTGGATAAGTTGTCATAGGAAATGACTTTCTAAAATCACATTTTGAATTGGGATTGCACTTAATAGAAACCTGACTCTACTAGCTTAACCCAAATAAGGCTGATTTTCCTCACAGATGAAGAACTCCAGTGGTACCGCCCATGCCCTGGGTGAGGATTTAAAGAAGCCGGTAAGGACTCAGCCCTTCTACCTTTCTATTACATTATCCTTAGCATTTGGCTTTTTCACCAATGCTTTTGTGATGGCTTCTTCTCTTTGATACATCATACTCACATTCCAGCCAACAAAGAGTAGGCAAAAATAAATAAATAAAAGAAAACACACAAGAAACGAAAGACTGAGTCTGACCCTTCCTGGTATAATTTGACTTAAATTGAGTTGTATAAAACTGTGTGCTCTTATCCTCAGACAAGGGAGAAGAAAGTATTGTAACTGGGCATATAAAAAATAGAAGAATCTCCGAAAACTAGGGTTCTGCTAGTTACAGAAAGGAGAGAGTGGATATTGCATATCGTAATGTTTGTTGCATGCTTCTTTGACAAATATTTATTAAGCATCCCTTTGTCCTAGGCTCAGATTATAAGATGTTTAAATAAATCAACATAGTGTTGTGGGATTTAGGAGGATGAGAGAGACCTCGGGTTGGAAACAGGAGAATCTTTATTGAATGCACTCAGGCCTAGCTGTCTCACATCCAAAAGACTGGGCCCAAAACAAAGACAGTACTTAACTTTTATACACACTTCACAGAAGGGGGTGGGCTAGCTTGAAGCACAGTGGCATGAAGCAGGGATACAGAGGCAGGACAAAGACAGGATTGCACATGACTGTTGCCAAGCAACCCAGATGTCCATTATCTAGGTTTACCTGGGTGTGGATTTATCCTAACCTTCACTATGGTGCCCAGGAAGCTGTAGTTAAGGCCTACTCAGGCTTCTCATGACCTTCATTGCACTTTGTAGATGAAACAGAATACTTGAAGTCACTAGTTACAGAGAACAGGAATCTATAAACTTATTCCATAAAACAAAGGAAAATTTGTTTTTCTTCTCCCTATGTAGAGAGAATGCTGGGAGAGTCTCCAGGGCACACTAGATAATATTATCAAGACTTTTCCTGGGTCTGGGCTGTGACTATTGCTGCCTCTGGGACAAGTCAGCCTAATACAGGCAAACTTATTTCTCTTTCTTTTTAATTTAATTTTTTTTTAATTTCCTGCCTCAATAGCTCCTAGTTCCCACCCTTACAAAATTTATGGTAATGAAAAAAACGTATGGTAAGCTAGTAACATACTCATAGGTTTGCAAATTTTGATAAATGTTATATAAGAAGAAAAACAAATTCTATTATACAGAATATGTGAGTGTGTATTAGTCTGTTCTCATGCTGCCATGAAGAAATACCTGAGACTGGGTAATTTATAAAGAAAAGAGGTTTAGTTGACTCACAATTCCACATGGCTGGGGAAGCCTCAGGAAACTTACAATCATGGCAGAAGGTACCTCTTCATGGATGGAAGGAGAGAGAATGAGTGCAAGCAGGGGAAATGCCAAACCTCTTATAAAACCATCAGACTTCATAGAGTCACTCATTATCATGAGAACAGCATGGGGGAAACCATCCCCATGATTCAGTTACCTCCACCTGGTCCCACCCTTGACATGTAGGGATTATGGGGATTACAATTCAAGTTGAGATTTGGATGGATACTCAGAGCCAAACCGTATCAGAATGTTAGGGAAGATGTGACCAACTTTTAATTGTGTAATCAGGAAAGAGTTTTTAAAAGGAATGACATTGCATCTGAGACTTGAGGAGAAGTGTCAGCCTTGTGGAGGGAAGGAAGACAGGCACAGGAGGTGGGAACAGAATGTGTGAAGGCACTGAGCTCTAAGGGGACAGATATATTTAAGAAAATAAGCATAGGAGAGTGTGGCTAGAGGATGACAAATGAGAGAGAAAAGCTGTGAGAGAAAGGAAGTCAAAATTCCCAGTTTCTGCTTACCCTGATTCTCCTATCCTCTTTAAAATACCTAAATTCTGAAATATCCAATAGCATGGAGAAAAAAATGATAAGGCAGAAATACAGAGTATATGCTTTAATTTCATAAAAAGGCCCTAAGATGCCTGTGGACTTAGGAAATCTGTAGAGATAAAAATTAATGTCTTAGCACTAGAAAGTAGAAAAGATTTTCCCAGTATTGAGAGGAAGAAAAAACCAAAATGAGAAAGAAGGAGAGAGATCAGTAGAGCTCAGGATGGCAAAGTCATACACATAGAAATCTCATGGAGAGGAACATCTGGTGTTGGCAGGAGAGGACACCCATGGCCCCTAGTTGGCCATGAAGTGAATACTGTGACCGATACATGGAGCTATGGAAGAAGTAAACCAGCACTTGTAGTCTGCCCAAGCTCCATCTGAGCAGCTGGCAGGGCCTATGCTCACCATTCTTATCCTTGTCATCCAGCAGCTCTTCCCTCTCTTTAGTAAATATCGCTCACTGATCACCAAGGAGCAATGGACGTCTACACCCTCTGGCTTTGCTCTGCCAAAAAGGTACTGGCCTTTGTACTGAGACTATATAACATAGTCTCAGTTATAGCCACTATAACATAATGTCTTTTCTTCTTCATGGTCCAGTGAGAGACAGGAACCATAAGCCAATGGAAAAAAAATAAATAAAGAATAAAAATTTTAAATCCTATGACTGCAACATACTTTCTTTAAAATCTACCTTTATTCATTCAGTACATGATTATTTAGTATTTGTTATGAATTAGGCCTGAGCCAACCATCCAGGAAGATACATCTTGAGCAGTTGTGTAGGATTCGTGGCATATCATTGAATTTCTTCATTTGTATCTTATTTCCTGTCACCTCTGCTGAAAACTGCCAGCATCTCTATTCCTTACTTTAAGCAGCTTCTTTAGCATTTAACACTCAGTCCTTTTGATCCTGCTTCTATATATTTGCCCATAAAACTGCTACAAGTTACACATCTTCTCTTTTGGTATGGTCTGGTATCCCTGCCTTTTAATTCTGTTGTATCTCTGTCTGCAGGGCATGACGGTTTCTATTGGTTTGGGAAGACATTGTATAACACTACAGCTGATGTTTATACCATTCTGTGTAGTCACTGACAGAGGATTTTGGCTTAATGATCTCTTTAGTTACTTGTTATTCTTGCCACCACTTTATCAGCATCTGTCAGGCAGGGACACATGCCGTCTCTGTTTTGTGTGACATGATTGTCCTGGGTATCTAACGATGATACCACAATCCCCACAGGCACACGCTTAACACTGATCATGATGCGGGTGCTGAGACCTGCTCATCAAACCTTTCATGAATTACAAACATTTCAAGTTGGACTCACATTTTATTTTTAATATATTTTCAAAATGCCTTGAGATCCTTCAGCATGATAAAATCCTATCGGAGTTGCAGTTGCTTTTGTTGCAATTCTGAGCAATCAAATGCATTGAGTCACCCTTGAGTGACTGTGATAACCATGGCATTTCTAAAGCAAATGTGGAAGCTTTTTATAATGCTGGCTTAGGGGCTATTCACATCACAAATTCCATATATATATGTAGGTGTATTTATGTATATATGTGTAAATGTATAGGTAAGATTTGATACAAAACAGTAATAAACAGATTTTAAAATATGTCTGATTTTACAAGATTGCATTTGATACAAGTATATAAGTATATATTTATATATAATGTTTCATTTTTATATAAATATATATTTAAGTAGCATACATTTTAAAATGAAATCTTATAAAATCAGACATATTTTTAAAATTTCTATTACTCTTTGATATCTAATCTTACCTATACATTTGAAACACAATACATATTTGATAGGGTTTATTTCTTTGATATTTTAGTAATTTCCAAAATAGTATTTTGTAATTGTAGTTGTGTTTGGCCTAAGGGAAATCCAGAGATTAACCATATGGTCTATTTAATTGGTCCTGTGGGTTTTATTCTTCAGAATGTGCATTAATACAGAAACAGGAAAAGCACAAGAAGAGCAGGAGGCACCAGGGAATAGCTGAAAATGCACTGGTGAGAGTAAGAAAGTTCAGTTCTTAGTCCTATACTTAGTGCCTGTACATATATATACATATGTATATGTGTATACATATATAATTTATTTTTTAAATAAAGACAAAGGATAATTCCCTCTCCCTGCCTTCATTATGATAATTTTTCTGAGAAATGACAACAAAACATGTATGTGAGAATATACATAATAAAATATTATGCACATGGAAGAAATTATTATTATTATTGTTATTTGCTGAAAAATTGTTAAACACATTTAAGCAAATAAACCAACTAGGGATGGCATTTAAATTTTAGTTATTTTTAATACACTAAAGACATTTAAGTTGAGAAAAATTATTATTTATCCACATATCTACACATTGAATGAGATGTAAAATAATGCTAAATCTGAAAATCATCTTTTTTTGTGCCATACTTTTATTCCTACTCTACAGTAATTCACCTATTAACTCTCCCTGTCCTTGCACCCAGTTTAGTTTGCGTGACCAGGTCTTGGCCTCAAGATATAGAATGGGTCCATGCTAATTATGGTTATCTCGTTTCACCTGTGGTGGTGATATGGTTAAGGACTAGACATATGACATAGCTCTGGGAAGGGGAGAAGAGAAACAGGTTGACTCCTGGGCTCTTTCTATTTATTTAATGCTTAATTTAGCAGAGATGGGGTCTTGCTCCATCACCCAGGTGGGATAGCACTGACACAGTCATAGCTCACTGCAACCCAAGCAGTCCTCCTGTCCTGGGTTCTTGGTGGCATCCATAAGCTAACAAATCAACTCTTTGACTTCTAGTCACTCAATAGCTTGCTAAGTTACAAAAAATGACCTTAAAGTTTAGGTCAATGTTAGTTGGATTTTTGGTTTCTTATGGCTGAAGGCATCTGAAATCACTGGTGTTCTGATCCTACACTTTCTGGCTCCCTTAGGCCCATAAACACTCAATGGTTACCTATGACACCTGGTAGTGTGCTCTTTTCTCTCTGGCACAGTGACTGAAAACTTTTGAAATTATTACTTCCCTGATAACCTGGATCCTTGAGTGACTCTGATAAGGCAGAACATTATCATCTAGCATGAATAGAATGTAAGTCTTTGTTACTGCAAGCCACATGTGTTTTGGACATTGTTACTGCAGCATAATCTATCTTGACTTGATTGATATGAGACCTTCCCACAAATATGTTGAAATTTTGCCCCTTGTCCCTCAGAATGTGACTTTATTTGGAAATAGGGTCACTGAAGGTTAATCAGTCATAATTCAAGAAGATGAAGTCATACTGGAATAGAATGGGTCCCTAACGCATTCTATTGGTGTTCTTGTAAGAAAAGGAAAATTTGGAGACAGACACACAAGGAGAATGCCATGTGATGACAGGTATATTGAATTGTTGCAAATACAAGTCAAAAAACACCAAGGATGGCAAAAACAAAACAAAACAAAACCCTAAAGAAGCTAGCAGGAGGCAAGGAAGGGTTCTTCCTGACTGATTTCAGAGAGAGCATGACCCTGTTGATACTTAATTTGGGACTTCTATCTCCGGAAATGTAAGGCAATAATTTTCTGTTGTTTGAAGTAAACTGGTGTCCAGTATGTTGTTATGCCAGCCTTAGGGTAATATAATCAGATAAAGCAGTGCTATTTTCATTGTTGTAGTTATTGTGTTATCTTGTTTTCACTCTTTGTAATCATGACATTAATGTCCTGCAGAAAAGGCATAATGGTCATGACCATTCCCACCTAGTAATTCTTTCAATAGGACTTAGGAAATGTACTTACATAGATAATCTTTAAAGAAAGCCAATTTTTACAGAGTAGTGACAGATTAGGAGTTCATATAATAGGTTTACGTGATCTGAGTGACCAAAGTGATATCTGTATATATGTATATGTATGAATATATATGTATGTCTATACACATATAGTTACATAAAACTACATATACGTATACAGTTAAGTAGCCATTTTTAGAGTCATTCATGTAAATAAGTGGTCAGAGTAGTTCAGGTGAGAAATCTTCTCTCAGCCTGGGCTTCCCAGAAGCAAAAGAGTCCAGGTTTCCTCAGCAATACATCCCTAACCATTGGCAGCTCCATCTTAGGCAGCACTTTTCCTAGGACAGATTTCTTGCCTCTTTGAACTACTGTTATTAACACCCTGTACTCTTGTCTCTGTGGGCACTGAATTTATCTCTGATATTCAATGTCTTCTGGACCTCATCCTCTCTGAGGACCTCCCTTAACTCTCTGGTTCATGCTTACTTCTGATTGCTCCCCTTTTCTTGGATCTATTTGACAGTAAAAGTAACTCAGGCATTTTGCCATTACCCTGTACTTTTCTGAAAATCATGATGTATCCCTTAGTCTTTCCACCAGGGAAGAGGAATTCTAGAATCAAGAAAACAATGTATTTGTTTTTATTATTTTTGTTTAATTTTAGATTCAGGGGGTATATGTGCAGGTCTGTTACATGGGTATATATTGACAGTGGTGGAGATTGAACTAGTGTACCCATCACCCCGATTTTTTTTTCTTTTGAGATGGCCTAGCTCTGTCACCCAGGCTGGTGGGCAGGGGTGTGATTGTGGCTTACTGCAGCCTTGACTTCCTGGACTCAAGGATCCTCTCACCATAGCCTCCCAAGTAGCTGGGACTACAGGTGCCTGCCCAAGTAATTTTTGTATTTGTTTTATAGAGACAGGATCCCATTATGTTGCTTGAGTTGGCCTCAAACTTCTGAGCTCAAGAAATCCTCCCAGCTTTGCCTACCAAAGTGTTTGGATTACAGGTGTTAGCCACTGCATCCAGCTCGCCCAAATATTAAACATTGCACCCAATAGATAATTCTTCCTCACCCTGTTCCCACGCTCCCCGCTTATGGAGTCCCCAGTGTCTATTATTTCCATCTTTGTGTCTGTATATACCTATTGTTTAACTCCCCCCTTATAAGTGAGAACATGTGATATTTGGTTTTCTGTTTCTGAGTTAGTTCATTTAGAATAATGATTTCCAGTTTCATTCACATTGCTGCATAGGACATAGTTTCATTCTTTTTGCATGGGGAAAAAAGTTTATTTTTCTTTCTAATTATTAGAGCTACACCCTAAAAGAAGGACTCATTAATAGTTTATAACTAGTTCGATTTTCTGTCAGCAAAAGCATAATAAGAAGTAGTAACAAACAAGATAACGTTCAGATATCTGTGATCATGTAACAAAGATTTATATGTTATAAATTATAGTTACTATTTTACAGTATTTTGACACAAGACCAAGCCCTAATTAATTGGTTCTTTTTATATACCAATGAGAACATTCAGGATATTAAGTTCATAAATCAAAATTATTTTTAAATGTCACTTTTATTTTCTATGAATGAATATGAGATAATAATTAGATATCACTACACAAGATTTTGTGATTTATGTTTGTATGGCAACTTTCTTTTGTTGCCAATGTTTAGGAAGCGAAACCTTCTTCCTGCATCTCAACTTAGAGTGAATCATCTAGAACCACAATCTGTGGATGTGGCCTTTCTCTGTTTTCTCAGGACTGAGGTTTCTTGGCCCTTCTTTAATATTCTGATAAATAGGAGTGATATCCAGTTGTATCTTTCCTAATTTGAGACCCTGAGAAAAAGGGCCTCTGTTGAAGACTAAAAATAATTTTAAAATAGAGAATGTTTGTAATTTATCTAGACAGAAATCAAGATGTTAGAGCTTGGTAGAACCTTACATGCTTCTACTTCCTTTATTAGTTTTAATTTAGATAAATTACTTTAGTGACATTTTATGAAACCTTTATTTTCTAGATGAAGAAAAGGATGTTATTTGGCGAGTGATTGAGATGCCTGTGATTTGAATAGAAGATTTCCTAGGGGTTTCCTGGCATAGGAGTAGCTTAAGATATTAAAGAGATTTGACTCAGAGAAGAAATGATTTAGCTATTGCTTAATATTTTACAGGCTTTGTATAAGAAAGACTTGATTTTTTTTTCTAAATAGCACCAAAAAACAGGATGAAGAGGGAAATAGTTACTCAAACGATGTGATTTCTGCTGAATACAATAGCATCCTTTTGAAATACTGTACTTCCTTATTATGTGACACGTTCAGATCAAGGATGAAAGACCATTCTTCAGATAATATGAAGATGTTATTTTTTCATTGGATGGGATTTTGGCCTAGAAAGCTACTAAAAAGCCACTAAATGTTCTGTCATTCTCCAAAAAAGACTTGGCCAAACTGTTTAAATTGATAAAGTAATTATCATAAGTGAAAGGAACTCTGCTGGTGGAATGGGCTTGAAGAGCACATGTGTGGTCTGAGGGAAAGAATGCAGACTTTAGGATCAAATCCACCTCGCTCTGGGCAAGCTTCTATAGGTTTCACAGTAAAGGTTTCAACATCAATAAAACTAATAATGCCCACCTTTCAATGTTTGATAATTGACAGAATTGCAGCTATTAATTATAAATTAATTATATGGTAATAGAATGAAATAAATCATGTTCTCAATCAAGTGTCATTATATGACAAAAAATAATCAATTGGCAATAGCGTCATGACCTTGCTGATTAAGTGAGAGTACTCTTTTTTTAATTTAACTGTATTTATTTATTTTTAAAATTTTTATTTTAGATCCAGGAGTACATGTGCAGGTTTGTTACATAGACAAACTCATGTCACTGGGCTTTGCTGTTAATGGCACTGTGACATCCACAATTCGCCTGCCCTATTTAGGCCTAGGAGCTCTGTTGAAGTGGAAGAAAATGCCTTTGCTTTGTGCGTGTGTTTATTTTCACTGTTGCTCTTTCTCTTCTCTTGTAACAACCAATTACCTAGGAGCAATGTCAGAACAAAACCAGATTTTAAAAGTTATTAAGGAAATCATTTAAAAATTTTTCCAAAGGCACATAGATGCATACAAATAACCCTACTCAGAAACTCCAGATGTTCCCAAGTTGAAACTATCATCTTAATCTTGCATTACAGCCAAAGGTGAATGGACCAAAGAACTAGTATCATTCTGGTTAATACCCATGGGATGTCAACCAAGGAATACAGACTCTGCACCACTATGTACCTTTGTTCAGGTGCTTGTTTAAAAAAACTCATCTCTTTCTGTATAACTCTTTGCAATACTTTTCTCTCTGACATAGCTTTGAAGTTTTTGCTTTGACGTTGTATGAAACAGTTTCAACCCAGGATAGGCAACATTCTTACCCTTAAGCTTGTCATCCTAAATGTCATCTCTGACCCTGATCATTCTGTCTCAGAAATCTGGTTCTGTGAGGAACAGAGAGTCTTTCTGATTCCCGCTGCTATCTTTTTATAGGCAGCAGAGCTGGGATAGAACTGATGCTTCTTAAAAATAGAGGATTAAGACTATTTGGCGGTTAGGGGAATTGGTAATAGCCCTGCAGTGTTATGGGTAGGGTTTTGCATGTATTTGAGTTTGAAAAGAAAATAAATGACCAGATTTTGAACTTCAGAATCCCAGACTTGATTTCAATGGCTGAATCAGATTCAAGGCAGAAACAAAGAAAACACATTTTAGGAAAGATCACGCTATATTTTCCTACTAGAAAAATCTAATAGAATAATTATTCTAACTATTTTGGAGAATATTTGTACAACAGATAGCTTTTTAGAATCCTTGGAATACGTGAAGGAAGATAAATACTTTGAATTGGAAATACTTCTATTTCTAACTTCCAGAGAATCAATACTGTTTGCCTGAATATGATAGTGAATAATGTTTGTCTGAATATGAATATCAGCCTTAAACACCTACATTGTCAAAAGCAAGTCACCTCCTCTCCAATCCCAGCAGTAAATATGAACATTGAAATACCTATAAATACATTGAAATAGTGCCATGCTTCATATATTATGCAACTTATCAGCGCAGTAAATGCATCTCCAGAAAAGAATCCCATTCCTACCGAAAACTAATTACCTTAGATACAAAATTCAGTATCCTTTCTAAATGCATACGTTTACACATGAGAAGAGTGGTTACCATTGTGATTTGAGCTTCCATGCGAGCCTAATTTAACTCTAAAACTAGACTCAGACTCTTTTAAAATTAGGTGGTTTCCAGAATGTCTTATTGAGCAAGAATTTTGCAGGGGATTTTGCCCATAGTTAAATGCAGCTCTGAAAACTGCCTGAGGAGTAAGACTCCTTTACAAAGCCTGGGCCTTTGCGCATGTCTGCCCCTAGTTTACTAATCCACACATTTCTTATGCTTAATATAGAAAAAACAATATGGCAGATATAATTCTAGAATACTAAAAATGTATAGGTATATGGCCAAAGAAAAAGTCCAGATAAATTTGCTCTGTATATTACTGTATATGCATATATTTTAAAGTCCCAAACTCTATCTGCACATCACAATCCTGTGAGATATCCAAACCTGTAAGGACCGCTTTTGAATAAACACCGAGTCTTATCTTGTTAGTTATCCCTAGGCCCACACATTATTTACATGGCCTCTAAGAATTTGCTGCTGTTCTAATGTAAAGCGGCAAAGAAAGATGATGCTAAGGAAGAGCGGAAATAAGAAATGATATTTTCTTCTCATCATACAAAGTAGAAGATAAGCCATTCACCCCATAGATACATTTTTTCTGGGACCCACCTACATTTCTGCCTAGCTCTCAGGTTTCAGGCCCACCCCACAAAGAAGGAGGCCCCAGGCAGGTCTTTAACCACCAACCACTGGGGAAAATAAATCTTCAGTGTTGGAGAATCTCACAGGTACATGTCAATGTGCCAAGGGAATGACACAACTTTTGCCTCTTTGTAAAGGATAGACTTTTCACCAGTGAGTACAATGTTAGAATTTCTTCCTGGGAGGGTTAGAAAGAGAAAAAAAAAAAAAAAAAAGCGAAGTTGATGCTTTCCCTAAAGGCCAACAGAAATAAAGTTCCACCAACTGCATTAGAAGAGGTCAGGAGATCAAGACCATCCTGGCTAACACGGTGAAACCCCGTCTCTACTAAAAAATACAAAAAACTAGCCAGGCGAGGTGGCGGGCGCCTGTAGTCCCAGCTACTCGGGAGGTTGAGGCAGGAGAATGGCGTAAACCCGGGAGGCGGAGCTTGCAGTGAGCTGAGATCCGGCCACTGCACTCCAGCCCTCCAGCCTGGGCGACAGAGCGAGACTCCGTCTCAAAAAAAAAAGAAAAAAAAGAAAAGAAAAAGAAAATTCTCCAATTGTCTACACAATGTGAAATCCATGAACGAGGACTAGGGGTGTTTGGAAAGTCAAATATCTCTTTGAGACCATTAATTAGGAGAATAGGTTAAACAAAAATCAAAGTATAATCAACTCAGAAACAAAAAGAGTTTTGTTTTCTTTAGGTAAGCCTTTAAAACAGCATTTTGCCTTGAGGAAGTTATATAATCACACCCACATATGTCACACAATAAAGAAAGAAATTGCCGTTAGTCATCATTATATCTGAATCTCAGGATAGCTCACAGTTGTAAGTTGCCAGCACAGCATGTATTTTATTAAAAATTTAATATTGTTAAAAACAATATTAAATTAAAAGCCAGGAGCAATTGTCAGGCCACTTCGTGGTCCTCTTTCTTACAATTTCCTCAGTGCTGAAGTGTTAGAAGATGATAATACTGAAAATTTCTTCATCTGTAAGTGATATTTCAGAGGCACTAAAATCAGGTACCATGTTTCAAAGTCATTGCGTCAATTACTTGTTTTGCCAATTCCCCTGGGCAGGTTTATGAAAATGGGTATGTTTCAAATACAACTGGCCTTGTGTCATGGGGGAAACCTGAAGCTTGAAGTCAGATCATCAATATTTGGTTCTACAACTTTTGCTTAAATCTGTATAAGATTGACCAAGTCTTCAGGTCTACTTTTTACTTTTTACTGTTATAGATAATAGTAGGTCCTTGCATAGATCATTCTGTGTAACAAATTCATTAATGTTATGACATAGAATACTAACTATAAATTATTAGGCACATCTTAGTTATTTTTTAGAGAAGCCTAAAAGTTTCATGTCCCACACTGTAAGAACTCTCTACCTACTATTCTCTTGTAGCATTTGTAATTCCACATCATTTATTCCCTTGGGCTAAGTTATCAAAACTTTTAATTTAAAATATAATTTTAGTGTTCTTAAGTGATAACTCAATGGCTATTTTGTAGATCAAAGATTAAGACTTTTGATCTAGCAATGTACATTGATTATGCATAGTTTGTGATAACATTTGCAAAACTATGCTGTAAAAATATCATGCATGGTTAAAAAAATAATAAAAAATAAGGCAACATAAGCCAAATAGAAATAAAAGTTGCAAACTAGAAATTCGTGTCCAGGGGCAAAAACACGAAATTTACCAACAATTAAATTTATATTAAGTTAAAATTTGCCAACAATTCAAAATTCAGATAATTCTTTTTGTTTTTGTTTGTCTGTTTATTTGTTTGTTTTCAGAGTGCAGTGGTGTAATCATAGCTCACTAAAGCCTCCAACTTCTGGGCTCAAGTGATCCTCCTACCTCAGCCTCTTGAGTAGCTGATACTATGGGTGAGTGCCACCACACCCAGCTAATTTTTAAAATTTATTTCTATCTTTTACAGCCAAAGTCTTACCATGTTGCTCACTCTGGTCTTGAATTTGTGGCCTCAATAAATTCTCCCACATGAACCTCCCAAGTCGCTAGGATAATTCTTAGAGAAATATAATGTCCATTTTTTTTTAATAATTAGATTAGAAAATGTAGAAATACTTGACATGGTTTCTAGAGATCAACCATCCTTAGAAGCTGAGTAACAGGCACAAATTAGAAAGTAGATGTACACTTTCTAATTTGCTACTATCTCCCATTACCTCTTTCCTTTCCATAAAAGTAAGTTATTTGTCTGGTTCCTGAATTAGTTGCTGAATGACAATTGGAAATCTATTAACCCAATTCAACAAAGACAAAGAAAAAAGAATAAGAAAATATGAACAAAGTATTTAATCGACAGATTCTAATTGACGCATGTGGGCTAGAGATTGACCACTATTCTAATGTTTTATGTCCAAGAACATGAGAGCAAGTTACCTATTAGTGGTTATGCAATCTCTCTGAAAATAGCACATTTAAGCAACAAGGTAAAATTTTTCTTTACATTGACCACTTACTAGTGTATGCTATGATGAGGCTGGGGTAAGGTGTGGCATAGTGAACTGTCAATATTTGGATCACATATATGTTCACAAAAATTGGTCACGTGCCAGAGCAACAACAAGCCAGGAGAGGGAAGATGTTGTTCATGGGAACCAAACAAGAGATGCAAGTGAACTAGTTGTGCTGGGGTCATATCTTGAGAAACTGTGCTCAGTCATGGATTCAGAAATATATTGTGAAGATGAGCTAAATCATTCAAATGGCTTCCACTGCGGAAGAAGAAGGAAGGAAGTGTAGGATCCAGATTTGTAAATGAAATGAAACAAATTGAAAGCACCAGTGCAAAAACTGGACGTTAGGGCTGACTCCATGTAGCAACAGGGGTTAAGATAAAAAGCCAAATAATAAAATATAAGGAGAATAAGCCCAGTAGTAGGTAGCAGGAGCCAATTAGCTAAAATAATAATTAAAATCCTAAATGTGTTTTTCTCCATGGGTAAAGCCATCATTCTCAATACTCGAAGTGGGGAAGGCTGATTTTTTTTTTTTTTTACTTTTAATTGAAATTTTTATTTGCTTTTGGTACATTAATTTACAGTTTATCAGCACACAACTTTTATGATTCTTGCATATCAATCATGAGTAAAATTTTGCTTTAGTTTTTTATTTTCTATTCTGTTTTGTTTAATTAATTAATTTAGCTTTTTTCATAAGTTATTGGGGTACAGGTGGTATTTGGTGACATGAGTAAGTTCTTTAGTGATGATTTGTGAGATTTTGGTGCAGCCATCACCTGAGCGCTATACACTGCACCACATTTGTTGTCTTTTATCCCTCACCCAACTCCCACTCTTCCCCCCAAGTCCCCAGAGTCCATTGTATCATGCTTATGCCTTTGTGTCCTCATAGTTTAGCTACCACATATCAGTGAGAACAACATATGATGTTTGGTTTTCCATTCCTGAGTTACTTCACTTAGACTAACAGTCTCCAGTTTCATCCAGGTTACTGCAAATGCTGTTAATTCATTCCGTTTTATGGCTGCATAGTATTCCATCATTCATATGTATATATCTTTATCCACTCATGACGGATGGACATTTGGGTCGGGTCGGTTCCATGATTTTGGTATTGTGAATTGTGCCATTATGAACATGCATGTGCAAGTATCTTTTTTGAATAATGACTTCTTTTCCTCTGGGTAGATACTCTGTAGTGGGATTGCTGGATCAAGTAGTAGTTCTACTTTTAGTCCTTTGAGGGCTCGTCACACTGTTTTCCATAGTGGCTATACTAGTTTACATTCCCATCAGCAATGTAGAAGTGTTCCCTGTTCACCGCTTCCATGCCACCATCTACTGTTTTTTGATTTTTTTTTTATGGCCATTATTGCAGGAGTTAGGTGGCATGGTATTGTGGTTTTGATTTGCATTGCCCTGATCATTAGAGATGTTGAGCTTTTTTTCATATGTTTGTTGACCATTTGTATATCTTCTTTTGAGAATTGTCTATTCATGTCCTTAACCCACTTTGGGATGGGATTGTTTTTTCCTTACTGATTTGTCTGAGTTCGTTGTAGATTCTGCATATTAGTCCTTTGTCAGATGTATAGATTGTGAAGATTTCCTCCCACTCTGTGGGTTGTTTGTTTACTCTGCTGACTGTTCCTTTTACCATGCAAAAGCTCTTTAATTAGGTACAAGCTATTTAGCTTTGTTTTTATTGCATTTGCTTTTGGGTCCTTGGTCATGAAACCCTTGCCTAAGCCAATGTCTAGAAGGATTTTTCCAGTGTTATCTACTAGAATTTTTATAGTTTCAGGTCTTATGCTTAAGTCCTTAATCCATCTTGAGTTGATTTTTGTATAAGGTGATAGATGAGGATCCAGTTTCATTCTCCTACATGTGGCTAGCCAATTATCCCAGCATCATTTGTTGAAAAGGGTGTCCTTTCCCTACTTTATGTTTTTGTTTGCTTTATCAAAGATCAGTTGACTGTAAATACTTGGTAATTGCCTTTCTTCTGCTCTGTTTGGGTTTGGTTTGTTCTTGTTTCTGTAGTTCCTTGAGGTGTGACCTTAGAATGTCAGTTTGTGCTCTTTCAGTCTTTTTAATATAGGTGCTTAGGGCTATGAACTTTTCTCTTAGTACCACCTTTGCTGTAATGCCAGAGGTTTTGATAGGTTGTGTCATTATTGTCATTCAGTTAGAAGAATTTTTTAATTTCCATCTTGATTTTATTTTTGACCCAATGCTCATTCAGGAGCAGGTTATTTAATTTCCATGTATTTGCATGGTTCTGAAAGTTCCTTGTGGAGTTGATTTCCAGTTTTATTCCACTGTGGTCTGAGAGAGTGCTTGATATAATTTCAGTTTTCTTAAATTTATTGAGGCTTGTTTTATGTATCATATGGTCTATCTTGGATAAAGTTTCATGCGCTGTTGAATAGCATGTGTATTCTGCATTTGCTGGATGAAATGTTTTGTATATATCTATTAAGTCCCCTTGTTTGTTCCAAAGTATAGTTTAATCCATTGTTTCTTTGTTGATTTTCTGTCTTGATGACCTGTCTTGTGCTGTCAGTAGGGTACTAAAGTCCCCCACTATTATTGTGTTGCTGTCTGTCTCATTTGTTAGGTCTATTAGTAATTGTTTTATAAATTTGGGACCTCCAGTGTTAGGTGCTTATATGTTTAGAATTGTAATATTTTCCTGTTGGACAAGGCCTTTTACCATTATATAATGTCCATCTTTGTCGATTTTAACTGTTGTTACTTTAAAATTTATTTTGACTGATATAAGAATAGCTACCCCTGCTTGCTTTTGGTGTCCATTTGCATGAACTGCCTTTTCCCACTCCTTTACTTTAAGTTTATATGAGTTCTGATGTGTTAGGTGAGTCTCCTGAAGGAAGCAGATGGTTTGTGAGTTCTAATTCACTCTGTGGTTCTGTATCTTTTAAGTGAAGCATTTAGGCCATTTACATTCAATGTTAGTATTGAAATGTGAGATACCATTGCATTCATCATGCTTTCTGTTGCCTTGCTTTTTAATTTTTTTTTTGTACTTTTTTTTTGGTTTTTGTTTTTGCTTTTTAACATGTTTTTGTTTTATAGGTCCTGTGTGATTTATGCTTTAAAGAGGTTCTATTTTGATGTGTTTCCAGGATTTGTTTCAAGATTTCCAGCTCCTTTTAGCAATTCTTGGTAGTTGTGGCTTGGTAATGGTGAATTCACTCAGCATTGGTTTGTCTGAAAATTACTGTATCTTTCCTTAATATATGATTCTTAGTTTCACTGGATACAAAATTCTTGGTTGGTAATTGTTTTGTCTGGGGAGGCTGAAGATAGGGCCCCAATCCCTTCTAGCTTGTAGGGTTACTGCTGAGAAATCTGCTGTTAATCTGATAGGTTTTCCTTTATAGACTACCTGGTGCTTCTGTCTCACAGCTGTCAAGATTCTTTCCTTTGTCTTAACTTCGGATAACCTGATGACAGTGTGCCTAGGTGAAGATCTGTTTGTGATGAATTTTCCAGGTGTTCTTTGTGCTTCTTGTATTTGGATGTCTAAGTCTCTAGCAAGGCTGGGAGAATATTCCTCGATTATTCCCCTGAATATGTTTTTCAAGCTTTTAGAATTCTCTTCTTCCTCAGGAACCCTGATTATTCTTAAGTTTGGTCATTTAACATAATCCCAGACTTCTTGGAGACTTTGTTCACATTTTCTTATTCTTTTTTCTTTGTCTTTGTTGAATTGGGTTGATTCAAACCCTTAACTTTGGACTCTGAATTTCTTTCTCCTACTTGTTCAATTCTATTGCTGAGACTTTCCAGGGCATTTCACAGTTCTAAAAGCGTGTCCAAATTTTCCTAAAGTTTTGATTGTTTTTTCTTTAAACTATCTGTTTCCTTGAATATTTCTCCCTTCACTTCTTCTATCATTTTTTTTTTTATTGCCTTGCATTGGGCTTTGCCTTTCTCTGGTCTGTTCCTGATTAGCTTAAAAACTAACTTCCGAAATCCTTTGTCAAGTAAGCCAGGAATTCCTTCTTGGTTTGGATCCATTGTCGATGAACTGGTATGATTTTTGGGGAGTACTGATGAGCTTTATTTTGTCTTATTACCAGGGTTGGTTTTTGGTTCCTTCTCATTTGGGTAGGCTCTGTCAGAGGGACTATCTATTGCTGAAGGCTGTTGTTCAGATTCTTTTGTCCCATGGGGTGTTCCTTTGATAACAGTACTCTCCCCCTTCTCCTGTGGATGTGGCTTCCTGTGAGCTGAATTAACAGTGATTGCTGTCTCTCTTCTGGGTCTAGCCACCCAGCAAGTCTACCCAGCTCCGGGCTGTTACTAGTGTTGTCTGCACAGAGTACTGAGATGTGAACCATCTATGGGTCTCTCAGACTTGAATACCAACACCTGTTCAGATGCAGTTGAAAGGTGGGGGGTGGGGGGAGGTGCAATGGACTCCATGAGGATTCTTATGCTTTAATGCTCTATTTTTGTGTGGTTGCCTCCTGCCAGGAGGTGGTGCTTTCCTGAGAGCATCAATTAGTATAGAGAGGGACCAGAGGTGGGTAGGACTCTAGTAGTCCCAAGATTATATGGCCTTTGTCTTCTGCTACCAGCGTGGATAGGGAAGGACCATTTGGTGAGGGCAGAGCTAGGCATGTCTGAGCTCAGACTCTCCTTAGGTGGGTCTTGCTGCAGCTGCTGTGAGGGATGGGGTGAGATTCCCAGGTCACTGGAGTTGTGTACCTAGGAGGATTATGGCTGCCTTTGCTGAGTCATGCAGGTTATCAGTAAAGTAGGGGAAAGCCGAAGTCACAGGCTTCACCCAGCTCCCATGCAAACCAAAGGGCCGGTCTCACTGCCACCATGCCCCTACCAACAGCCCTGAGTCTGTTTCCAGGTGGAGGGTGTGACAGGCTTGTAAACTTGCCCTGGGTTACTCACCTCCAGCTGCCAGAGAAAAGGGCTCAGTTCTTCCCCGGCCTGTGGAGTCTGCACAACAGATCTGTGCTCTCCCTCGAGTTCTGGCCAGGAGGCTTCTCACCCTGTTCAAACTGTTACAAAGTTCAGCTAGAGATTCTCTTCTCCCTGTGGAGTTATACCCCACGCTCCTTTGGTCACCCACCGGATGGATCTCTGTGGTGCCAGGAAGGAATGTCCCTAGCAAGGGGACACAGCGAGTTCCCAGGGCATTTCTGCTGCTTCCCCTATCCCCGTATTTCAGCTCTCTAAATTGGCTCAGCTCCAGGTAAGGTCGGAAACTTATCCCGCAAACAGACCTTCAGCTTCCCCAGTCGGGCCGTGTGCTGAGGAGAGGAGGGTCTCCCTTTCCCACTTCCACAGGTGGGCACTCACTGTATTTGTGGTGTCTCCTGGGCCGTGCAGGAGCAGCCCACTTCCTTCAGAGGGTCTGTGGGTCCTCTCCTGAATTTCTGGTTCAAAGAGAGAGAGGATGTAGTGGCGCACACTTGGAAGCTTATTAAGAAAAGGTGAATAGACCAAGCACAGGAGCAAGGGCCAACACACTCTTGTATTAAGATGATTGAAATTGTCTCTACACCACACACATATAAATCACCGTTAGTGATTTAAACTCGTTTTAACCCAAATCCAAAATGTGTTTATGAGGAAGACAATGTGGTAAGTGGGCTATCTGAAATATTTACCTTCCTTTAATTTGTGGTTCACGTGGAGTGGAGTTTCTCAATTTCAGCACTAAAGACACTTTTTGGCCAGCTGATTCTTTGTTGTAGGTAGGGGGCGCTGTCCTATGCATCGTAAGGTGTTTAGCCGCATCTGCGGTCTCTGCTCACTTAATTCTAGTTAACACCCCCTCTCTACCTCCCACCCTAGTTGTGAGGACTAAAATTGTCTACAGTAATTGCCAAATGTACTGTGGGAGAAAACTAACCTCCAGGTTAAAACCATTAATGCAGAACATGATCTGGGGGTGGAGGGGGGAGGTGGTGGGGGGAGGATCCTAAAATGGGATTTGGTCAGAAAGCCATGGAAATGTAACCTAAATTTCCATCAATTCCAAGTAGTTTTGTTCTGTCATCATATACCAACTATGAAGGTGATTTTTTTTTCATGAAATACCAGTTCAAAGTCCTCAGTCTCACTAAATTATAGTAACAACCATATGATAAAAGATGGTTTAGTCATTAAAATGATCTCATAGAAGAACGTTTAATGTCATGAGGAGATATTTACAGAATCTTAACAAGTTGGGAGAAATTATAATGCACAATGGTATTGATGTCTCATTCCAACACTGTCTGCTGTCAAGGAGGAGTGTCTGCAATCCATGTTCAGAAAGGGAAATATTTTTCAGCAGATTGGTTACTCCTCACCCAGAGATAGTACTAGGAGGACCTTAAAAAAACATGTTTTTTTGTTTGTTTGTTTGCTTGCTTTTGCGTCATGTTGATCAGTAGAATAAGAGAACCAATACAGACATACAACTCTGTGACATACAACTTCTGGATCATTACGCTGACCAAAGACAGTAGACAAAGCAAAAGTTTAGAGTGCTCCAAAAATCCTTAAACATGTAGTCTTGAATATTGTGATTTACATAACAATATTTTCATCTTTTATTATCTTTTTTGATTACGTGTTGGTTAATTCCCAGTTCCTCCCCCAAAGTTCTGTGTAATTTTGCATAAAAATTACTATTATGTGTATTCCTCTCTTTATGTTACTATTTTCTTAATCATGGGAAGGGTCATAATGTCTTAGGGAAAGGTCTACAGGGGCATTCTTGGAAGTAATACATTAATATTATTTTATATTTGAATGTTTGTGAAATCAAGTTGGGCTTCTAAATAAAACTATATTTAGGTTATGTTACATCTTATCAATCCAAAGACTGTTAAGGGGACTCAGGGTTTCCCTCAGCTTTTGAAATATTGTCCTGCCTCTTGGCAATAATATGTATTTCTGTAGATTATAAATATTTCTATATTTTTATATCTGAAGTGCTATTTGAACTTGAACATCCAAATAGATTAGGTTGTTAGTTTGTGTTCTTCTTATTTTCCATTATAATAATGAGGTATCAATGATATTAATTAAATGTGTGTGTGTGTGTATGTTTGCTCAAAAATTTTAATTTTAGCCTTCTGCTGTAGTATTCAAGTTAATTTGGTTTCCATCACTATCTTTTTACATTATTTAAAAAGTATTATTTAATGTACGGGAAAAGTCATTTAAAAATAACAAATATAATGAAAATATTTTAGAACTAAATAGAGTTGGTGGTTGTCCAACATCATGAATGTATTAAATGCCACTACATATTCACTCTTAAAAAGTTAATTTTATTTTATATGAATTTAATTTTAATAAAAATTACTATATTGAAGTTTTTTCTTAATGATATCTCCAGTGTGAATGTATACACATGTTTTAATATATAATGGAGACAATCACAATCAGTTCTCAAGAGGATTGCTACATGAAAGTATAGGCATTAAATACCATTGAGTCCAGTGCTTTTGCTCTGGTGCTTCATAGATGAAGAAAGGGGATCGGGAAATGTCAAACAGAACAGATTCACTATTGTTTGTGTATGTGCGCAAGGATTTTTGCTGCTAACACGTTTGTTAATTACTAAGCTAAGCCAAACCCTCATTTAGCAAAAGGGCTATTAAGGCCAAGAGAAACAAATGTTTTTTCCGAGGTCAGTCACTTACCTTGTACCAAAGCCAAAACTGGTATTCTTATCTCTCAATTTCTGAGTAATGATCCTATTCCAAACACATTAGCACAGTGTCTAAATGTGTACTGAAACAAAGAATGGATCAAAGGTATTTGTTTGTGGAAGAATGTAAGGAACCTATCAGTGAAGAGTTTCACCCATCAAACCTCACAGAAATACCCATCTGACCAGGAGACAGACCTATACATAGATGTTTCCTTGCCAAGGAAGAATTCCACACTGCCTTTGGATTAACAAATGCAGTGAATTCAGCATTTTGGTCACACAACACTAGAGCAGAGGCAATGATCAAGGTAGAGGATGAGCACACAGAATGTTTTAGTAATATCTACTTTAAGAGTATGAAGCATATGATGTCACTCCAAATATGGCCAAAGAACTGCAGTGCAAAGATTTTCAAAAGGCATAGTAAAGCAGGTGGGGAATTCTGTTTCCAAGGTCAGTGAGCTGTTAGGCATTGATTATTGGCTTCATCCTTCTTAACTGTTTATGAAATACTTGTCAGTAAAATATCCTTTGGTATGTTAAAATTATTTTTTCTTTTTTTTTTTATTTATTGTGGTTATGTATACCATAAAATTTGTCACTTTAACCATTTATAAATGTACAATACAGTGGCATTAATAATATTTACAAAGTTGTGTAACTTTCACCACTGTCTATCCAAAATTTTTCATTACCCCAAACAGAAACTGTACCCATAAGGCAATAAATATTCTTTCATCTCCCCATTTCTTTTGGATCCTAGTGACTTCTAATTTTTTTCCTTCTCTATAAATTTGTCTGTTTGAGGTATTGCATATGTGGAATCACATATTTGTCCTTTTGTGTCTGGACTCTTTTTATATATAAGACATTATCTTTCAGAGCAGTTTTAGTTTCACAGCAAAATTGATATCATCAACACCCCACACTAGAGTTGTACATTTTTTGAAGTGCAGCTTACATCGAAACCTCATAATCACCACAGTCCATTGATTACATTAGAATTCACTCTTGGGGTTGTACATTCTATGGGTTTGAACAATGTGTAATGAATTAAGTGACCCACCATTATAGTATCAAACAGAATAGTTTCACTGCCCTAAAAATCATCCATTTTCTGCCTATTTGTCCCTCCCTCCCCTCTAACCCTTGGCAACTACCAATATTTTTACTCTCTTTGTATTTTTGCCTATTCTGGAATATAATATGATTGGAATCATACAGTATGCAACCTTTTCAGATTGATTTCTTTCACAAAGAAACATGCATTTAAGTTTCTGCCATGGCTTTTCATAACATGATAGCTTATCTCTTTATAGCACTGAGTAATATTTCATGGTCTGGCTGTTCTACAGTCTATTTATCCTTTCACCTATTGAAGAACATCTTAGTTACCTCCAAGTTTTGGCAACTATAAATAAAGTTGCTGTAAGCAACTGTGTGCAGGTTTTTGTGTAGAACAGGTTTTCAACTCCTTTGGATAAATACCAAGAAAGCCAAAAAAAAAAAAGGGAGATAAACAGAAAAATAAGAAGCAGCAAGAACAAAGAATGTAAAAAGGGAGAGAAGTAAAAGGAAATAAGTGGAGTAAAGAAAAGAAAGGCAAAATGAAAGGAGAAGGAAAAAAGATTGAGAGACTAAGAGAGGAAGAAAGATGAGTAAAGTCTGCTGCCACTTCCACAATGGCTTATAGTGTTAAAGAGACATGTATATAGCGCACACATACGTGAAAGATAGTGATTGCAATGTGACTGTTAGGCTTAGGTCTTGTAGCTAACTGTGATGGTTAATTTTACATGTTAACTTGATTCCTGCACAGGGTGCCGAGATTAAAAATATTTCTCTGTGTGTTTATGAAGATGTTTTTGGATGAACTCAATAAAGCAGATTTCTCTCCCCAATGTGAGTGGACATTATAAAATCTTTTAAGGTCCTGAATGGAACTAAAAGGCATAGCAAAGAGGGATTTATCCCTTTTTCTTTCTGCCTGGCTTTGAGCTGGGCTATTAGTCTTCTCCTACCCTTGGACTGGGATTTACACCATCGGCCGACCTGCTTGTCAGGTCTTTGCACTTGGACTGAAATTAGAACTCTGGGTCTTTTATGTCTTCAGTTTGCAGACGGCAGATTTTGGGACTTCTTGACTTCCATAATTGTGTGAGCTGATTCTTCATGATAAATCTCCTTCTTTCTGCCTTTGTCTCTGTATCTGTCTCTTGATAGATGATGGATGGATGGATAGATAGATAGATAGATAGATAGGAAGGATAGGTCTATAGATAGATAGATGATAGATTAACCAATCTCTTATTTTCATTAATAATGTTGTACAGTGTCCTCGTGTTCTCCGCTTACTAACACACTATACAACAATATGAATATATCATTTTGTCTCTCAGTCTCCGTTTATTATGGCACAACCCAAGAGTACATAGTTAAATAAAAAACTATGTGTTTTTCTGCATTTACAATATAGCCCTTTACTCACATTTCTATGTGGGTTCTCTGAGAATGATTTGGATGTGAGCTAAAGTGTAGTGAATGGTGTGGCAGCTTTGTGATGCTATTAGCCTATCAAGCACAGTCTGTGGGGAAAAATAAATTGGTTATGGGTATTCTTCTTTACACTCCAGAAATGAGTTAACCTTGTCCTTTCTGTCAAGCACTGTGCATAATCAACATGCTTTTGACTTTGACATAGACACACATACAATGCTCTGTTAGATTTGGAAGTTACTTGCATTTATTTTTATAGAACATAGTAAATATGCATTTGTAAGTTATTATATTCAAAAATAGAATACATTTAGATCATTTTACAGTTCGTAAGGGAATCCTCACATGTTGCCCAGTTATCAGCTCTCTAAGGACACCTGAAATTGCCTAAGTTAGTAGAGAATTCCTCCCCCTTAATCTGTTTCTTTTAAGTTTTCATAAAAATTTACTTGTGAAACCTATAGGTTTCCTAGAAAGAGTTAAAATAAGAGTCATATTTCCATGAATAAAATAATTTTAATTGTTTAATTAGTTAACAGAGTTTCTGAAAGTTAAATAAGTATCAGTCATGTGCCTGGATAAATGCCAGCACCAGGCCTAGGTCACTAAGAAGTGCAATGACTTTATGCACATATGCATGCACACACACACACACACGTAATGACCTGACATATCTATCTATCTATCTATCTATCTGTCTATAACTGTGTGTGTATAATTGTCAAAAAATAATCAAACATGCACATTGGACCATGGGCTTCCTCTGGGGAGCCATTTTTGAGCACACTAGTAACAGGTTATAATGTGTAGGCAATTATTAGGCAACAGTGAATCATTGATCTTTTACTTATGCACTGGAGGTCTCAAGTGGCAGCTGAGTTTTTCTTTTTTCCCAATTTATCTTTTGAATATCACATGAAGACCTGACTTCTGAGCTCTAAATTTGGATCCAAGAGGATACTCCCTGCTTCATCAGCAGCAGCATCAGCAGCAGCAGCAGCAGCAGTATCAACAACGTCAACATTTTCATCATCACAGCTACTGTTGTAGTGGGGTGTCTATTCCAGCTCCTCTTCAAGACCCTTTTTACACCAGTCTTTAATAATAATAGGGACATTATGATATTCAGAAACTATTCCAAATCAAAATGCCCAAGTGTATAACAGTCTGTGAGATATCAAAAATCAAATCAGGATTTCATAAATAGAGGCTTTATTCAAAAGAATTTTTGCAAGGCGTGTTGAATGGACTATTGCAATAGGAAAAATGTTCTCATGATAAGATCTACAAGTATCTCAAGAATTAGACAAAAAAGGATTTTCTTTTATAGGGAGGAGTAAATAAGGCTAAAAAGAGCCAGGTGTGTGGAAGTGGGATGAAAGCATAGTATTATCAAACAGTTGATCAGAGGATGTTTTATTCTGATGCCAGTCTGTTCTCAAGAGGGACAGTTGGATGGCTTGGGCTGAGGGTGGGCTGAAATTCAGGGACCTTGAAGAAGAAGAGGAACTTAACTGAAGTTTGGTTAACAAGCATTTTGTTTTCATTGATCAGTGGGGACAAGCAATTTAGTTCATCATTTATGAAACAAAGAATGGGAGTTTGAAGGTTCTGTGTCTGAACTTGTAGTAGGTTAAACAAAGAAGGCTCCACATCTTTGATCTAAGTCTTACGGGGAGGGCTCTTCCTTTGGTTTATGCCTTTTCTAGAGCACAGAAGAACAGAGCAAATTCCTAACCTTGACTGTTTTCTAGACTCTTAGGGCTCCTGCAAAGTTCAACATTTTCAGATTTATTATATTCATGTGTGTCCACTTCTACATCCCAGAAAATGGCATTTTTTCTAACAAGTACATGTGGTCTTTGCAGGAGTGTTGTCAAATTGTAGATAACAAGATCAGCATTTGCCTTAATGCTACCTACACATATTTGTTGCCCATGGAGCTTTCATAACAAATATAAATGGTATTTAATATTTCCAGTGATATATTAATTAATCAGAATATCAAAATTGGTACAACTATTTCTCCTCTTAAACATCACCTTGATAGTTTTCTAGATTGTAAAGGATCTGCTAAAAATCTGCAGC